>NW_020174268.1:4561426-4589798 GCF_003031525.2 Neophocaena asiaeorientalis asiaeorientalis | reverse complement strand
CAGAATAACTGAGGCAGAAGAACTGATAAGTGACCTGGAAGATAAAATAGTGGAAATAACTACTGCAGAGCAGAATAAAGAAAAAAGAATGTAAAGAAGTGAGGACAGTCTCAGAGACCTCTGGGACAACATTAAATGCACTAGGAGAAAAACCTGCAACCAAGATTACTCTACCCAGCAAGGATCTCATTCAGATTTGATGGAAAAATTTAAAACTTTACAGACAAGCATGGATTTGGCCCCACCTCTGCATGTAGGTCCCCGGAGGACATCTGTTCTTTGCTCAGACAGGACAGGGTTAAAGGAGCAGCTGATTCAGGGGCTCTGGCTCACTCAGGCCATGGGGGAGGGAGGGGTATGGATGTGGGGCGAGCCTGCCATGGCAGAGGCCTGGGAGGGAGTCGCAAGAGGGAAGACATATGGGAACATATGTATATGTTTAACTGATTCACTTTGTTATAAAGCAGAAACTAACACACCATTGTAAAGCAATTATACTCCAATAAAGATGTAAAAGAACAAAGTAAAAGAATGGAAGAATCCATACTATGTTAACACTAATCAAAAGAAATCTGGAGTAGCTATATTAATTTCAGACAAAGCGGACTTCGAAGTACGGAAAATGGCCAGAGATAAAAAGGGTCAATGCATAATGATAGAGGCATCAAATCTCCGAGAACACATAACAACGCTTAATGTCTATCTGCGTAACAACAGTGTCAAAATACATAAAGCAAAACTAATAAAACTGGAAGGAGAAACAGACACATCCACTGTTACAGATAAGGATTTCAACCGCTCTCTATCAGTAACTGACAAATCCAGCAGGCACAAAATAAGTAAGAATACGGTTGAACTGAACAGCAACACCAATCAACTGGATCTCTTTGGCCTTTACAGAATATTTCATGAAACGGCAGCAGAATACGCTTTCTGCTCAAGCTTGCAAGGAATATTCACCAAGAGAGACCACGTTCTGGGCCATGAAGCACACCTTAACCAAGTTAAAAGAATAGAAATCATGCAGTGCATATTCTCAGACCATAGTGGAATTATACTAGAAACCAATAACAGAAAAAAAGCTGGAAAATCCCCAACTATTTGAAGATTAGACAGTATATTTCTAAATAACACAAAAGTTCATATAAAAGAAATATAAAAATAGAAATATTTTGAACAAAAATGAAAATACAACATATCAAAATGTGTGGGATGCAGCGAAAAACACCGCTTCAAGGGAAATTTATAGCGCTGACGCATATATTAGAAATGCCACCCTAGGAAACTAGAAAAATAAGAGCAAATTAAATCCAAAATACACAGAAGAAAAGAAACAATAATAATCAGAAGAAAAATCAATGGAATTTGAAAACAGGAAAACCATAGAGGAAGTCAATGGAAAACAAAGTTGGTTCTTTGTAAAGACCCATAGAACTGACAAACTCTAGGGAGGCTAGCCAAGAAAAAAGAGAGTAGACACAAATTACTAACATCAGAAATGAAAGAGGGACCATTACAACTGATCCCATGGAGATTAAAAGGATAATAAAGGAATATTATAAACAACTCTATGCCCCAAAATGTGATAATTTAGGGGAAATAGACTTATTCCTTAAAAGACACAATCTAGCCATACTAGATGGAAGGAATAAATAACGTATACAAGCCTATATCTATTAAAGATACTGAATCAACAATAATCTGCCAAGACAGAAAGCACCAGGAGCAGACACTTACACTGTGAATTCTAATGCACATTTAAATAAGAAATGATATAAGCTCTCTAAAATCTCTTTCAGAAAATTGAAGCAGAGAGAACACTTCCTAACTCATTCTATGAGCCAGCATTACCTAAATACCGATAACAGAAAAAACATTACAAGAAAAGAAAATTACAGACCAATATCTCTCATGAACATAGATGTAAAAAATTCTCAACAAAATATTAACTAATTGAATCCAACAACATATAAAAAGAATTATTTGTTATATGTTAATTATACCTCAATTTAAAAGAAAAAACAATTGTACATCATGACCTAGTAGGATTTATTCCAGGTATGCAATATTGGTTCAACAATTAAAAATTAATTAATGCAAACCATCACATCAACAGGCTAAAGAGAAACAATCATAAAATGGTATTAATAGGCACAGAAAAAGCACTTGGCAAAATGTAATACTCCTTTCAAGTTGAAACTCTCAGCAAACTAGGAATAGAAGAGAACTTCCCCAATTTGATAAAGAGTATCTATTTAAAAAATAGCTAACATCATACTTAAGAAACTAGATCTTAAAATGGGAAACAAGAAAAGGATGGCCCTTCTTACTACGCTATTCAGCATTGTACCAGAAGTGCTAACTAATGCAGCCAGATGAGATAAAAAATAAATAAAAGGTATACAGATTGGAAATCAAGAAATAAAACTGTCTTTGTTTGCAGAGGAAATGATTGTCTATGTACAGTATCTGAAAGAATTAACAAAAAAAGAAATCCTGGAACTAATAACGAGTATAGCAACTTTGCAGGATATAAGGATAATATACAAAATGCAATTTCTGTCCTATAAACTAGCAAAGAACAATTGGAATTTGAAGTTAACACACAAAACCATTTACATTAGCACCAAAACAAAAACAAAAAACTTGGGTACAAACATAACAAAATATGTACAAAATCTATATGGGAAAGCTATGAAAACTGATGAAAGAAATCAAAGATCCAAATAAGTGGACAGATATTCCATGTTCATGGATATGAAGATTCAATATTTTTAAGATGTTTTTCCCAAATTGATCTATAGATTCAATACAATCTCAATCAAAACCTAATCAAGTTATTTGGTGAATACTAACAAACTGATTCTAAAGTTTATATGGAAGAGCAAAACCCTCAGAAACCAATATGATATTAAAGAGAAACAAAGTCAGAGGACTGACACTGTATGACTTCAAGACTTACTATAAAGTTCCAACGATCAGGACAGTATGGTCTTGGTGAAAGAATAGATAGATCAATAGAACAGAACAGAAAACCCTGAAATAAACCCCCACATATTTAATCAACTGACCTTTAACAAAGGAGCAAAGGCAATTCAATGGAGAAAGGATAGTCTTTCCTACAAATGGTGCTGAAACAACTGGACAACCACACGCAAAAGGAAATTTTTTTAATTTATAAAAATTAACTCAAAATTAATCATAGGCCTAAAAGTTAAAACTATAAAACATCTAGAAGATAGCATAGCAGACAATCTAGGTTATCTTGGGTTTGGCAATAAGTTTTTAGATACAACACAAAAAGCACGATCCCTGAAAGAAAAAAACTGATAAACTGGGCTTCATTAAATTTTAAAATTTCTGCTCTGGTTAAAGTGACTGTTAAGGGAATGAAGAAATAAACATAAACTTAGAGAAAATATTAGCAAAACACTTTGTATATTATCAAAAATATACAAAAAACAGTTAAAACTCAACAATAAAAAAATCTAATTTAAAAATGGACCAGGGATATGAACGGACCCCTCACCAAAGAAGATATAGAGAAGGGAAGTAAGCATATGAAAAGACACTTCACACCACATGTCATTAGGGAATTGAAAGTTAAAATAATAATAGGTTACCACAACACAACTATTAGAATGGCTAAAATACAAAACACTGACAACACCAAATGCTAGTGAGGATGTGGAACAACAGGAACTTTCACTCATTGCTCATAGGGTTGCAAAATGGTACAACCAGTTTGAAAGATGGTTTGGCAGATCTTACAAAGGTAAACATAATCTTAGATACAGCAATTGTGCTTCTAGGTATTTAAGCAATTGAGTTGAAAACATATGTCCCCATAAAAAGGTGCACATGAATGTTTATAACAGATTTTTAATTGTCCCCAAATTGGAAGCAACCAAGATGTCCTTCAATAGGTGAAAGGATCAACTGAGGTATATCCATAGATCACAATAAAAAGAAATGAGATCTCAAGTCACAGAAAGACATCAAGGAATCTCAAATGCATATTGCTAAGTGAAAGAAGTCTTTCTGAAAAGACTACATATGTATGATCCCAAATATGTGACGTTCCAGAAAAGCAAAGCTATAGAGACAGTAAAAAGATAAATAGTAGCCAGGGATTTGGAGCCAGAAGGGATGAACCGGGGAGCACCAGGGCTCTTAGGGCAGTGAAACTATTCTGTACAGTACATGACATTATGCATTTGTGAAAACTCATAGAACTATACACCATAGTGGTCCCTAATGTAAAGAGTTTAGTTACTTTATCAACATTGTTATATATTTGTTGTAATTAAAGAACCAATCAGGCTGTTCACAATAGAGGGAAATGTGGGTGGGTTGTGGGCATGGGGGGAAGGGAGAGACAGGGTATATGGAAAGTCTATATACTTTCTGCTTAACTTTCCTGTCAATCTAAAACTGTTCTAAAAAATAAAGTGCATTAATTTAAAAGATGGGGTGTTCAGAAATGTTTGTCCAACCTGTGGACTGGGAGAAAATATTTGCAAATGATGCCACAGACAAGAGCTTAATTTCCAAAATATGCAAACAGCTCATACAACTCAACAACAACAGCAAAGAAACAAACAACCCGATTGAAAAATGAGCAGAAGATGTAAACAGACATTTCTCCCAAGAAGACATACAGATGGCCAACAGGCACATGAAAAGATGCTCGACATCACTAATCATTAGAGAAATGCAAATCAAAACCACAGTGAGGTATCACCTCACACCAGTCAGAATGGCCATCATTAAAAAGTCTACAAATAACAAATGCTGGAGAGGGTGTGGAGAAAAAGGAACCCTCTTACACTGTTGGTGGGAATGTAAACTGGGGCAGCCACTATGGAAAACAGCATGGAGTTTCCTCAAAGAAACTAAAAATAGAGTTGCCATATGATCCAGCAATCCCACTCCTGGGCATATACCCAGACAAACTATAATTTGAAAAGATACGTGCACCTCTGTGCTCATAGCAGCACTATTTACAATAGCCAAGACATGGAAATAACCTAAATGTACATTGATAGATGAATGGATAAAGAAGATGTGGTATATACATACAATGGAATATTACTCAGCCATCAAAAATGAAATAATGCCATTTGCAGCAACATGGATGGACCTAGACGTTATCACAGTAAGCAAAGTAAGTCAGAAAGAGAAAGACAAATACCATATGATATCATTTATAAGTGAAATCTAAAATACGATACAAATCAACGTGTCTACGAAACAAAAAACAGACTCACAGACATAGAGAAGAGAATTGCCAAGGGGGAAGGAGGGTGGTGGAGGGAAGGAATGGGAGTTTCTGATTAGCAGAGACAAACGATTATATATAAGATGGATAAACAACAGGGTCCCACTGGATAGCACAGGGAACTATATTCAATATCCTGTGACAAACCATAATGGAAAAGAATATGAAAGAGAATATATATATATAACTGAGTCACTTTGCTGTACAGAAGAAATTAACACATTGTAAATCAACTATACTTCAATAAAACTAAAAAACAAAAGAAAATGTTGTCTTCTTGTTGTGGCCCACATAGTTGCCTTGCATGTTCAATGTGGCAGTTGTCACAGCCCAAGTCAGGGTGATAGGCTGTATAATACTGTGAGTTTTGTTTACTTTTGCCTCCCTATAAAACAATGTGACTGAGGACAACTTGTAACTAATAGTTGATGCATTAATCCTGAAGTATCATAAGAAGATAGAATAGTGAATGAGGAATATAAAAAAGGCAATTACAAGAATCACATAGTTCTAATGAATCTCAACATTTACACAGATGTGACACAGCTATAGAAAGATGTAAAACTTCTGTGCACAACACATCAGTATAAGCCATTCATTAAGGACTGCTGTGTAGTAAAATTGTGTGTGTGACCAATATCAAGTGAATTGGCCTTAACTCACCTCTTCCCTCACGCACTGAGCTGTAGTGCACAGCACTGACAGGCCCTCATCTAGATCCATGAAATAATCTCCTACCTCTGATTTAGAAATTCCTAAAGTCAGACTATGTCATTGCCCATCTTGTAAAGATACCATTGGCACCCCACTGCCTACAGAAAGAAGACCAAATGTCTCAGTGTAAGTACTGACAATATATTTACAGAATAAAAAAGAAAAGCTTGTGAAGGAAGCACATAGAGGTTGGAGTGGACAGAGAAGCCAAATTTCAATATTACAGTGAAGTAAGGAGGTGAAAGTTTAGCCAAAGTATGAGGAATAGTTAAATACTTGAAGAGATCAAAATAAGCACCCCTGATATGTGCAAAGGCCCTGAGGCTGAAAAGATCTAAGTGTTTCTTTGAAGAAGAGAAAGGTGGACAATGTGACTTACATTCATATTCTTCAAATTATTTTCTATTTAATGCACATATTTGATTTTTACATCATGTAATATCTTTGCTTATGTGAATTCCTCAGCCTAGAATCGTTCTTATTATATATTTATTTAAGTTTATTCTTTAAGAACCAACTCAAATGTCACTCCACAGCATTTCTTTTATATGGTTTTGCTCTCCCAGTTAAAATTATTGACTATCGTCCATTTATTATAATTAGCTATTTGTATGTTTTCTTTCTTCAATGTGCAAATGACACGTAGGATTGAATAAAAAAAACTTATTGGATTTAGTTGAATGTTCTGCTCTTACTGACTGATTATAGTCAGAAAACTTTCACAGGAACCAAAGGATCAGAAGAGATGCCATCTTTTTCTTCTTTGTTAGCAAGAATAGCATGACCAATTTATCAAGAATTTCAAGAACAAGAGAGCTGCTGTACAGCATTGTACCTATGGTCAACAATATTGTATCATACACTAAAAAATGTGTGAAGAGGATAGATCTCATGTGAAGTGTTTCTACCACAATAAAGATTTTTTTTAAAAAAAATTACAGGACATGTGTTATAAGCAAAAGTATATAACTTCTCAGCAATACACACACAAATAAAAGAATTTTCAGCACAAAATGGTGTCCTGTCGATAGTCTCTACTAAAGTATATTTCAACTTCCTACTAAATACTAATATCGAGTAAAAAAAATGGAAACTCGTAACACTACCAAATATTGCAATGAAAGCTGTAGAATTTAGGAGGTCTTGGCATTAATCTTAAGGTAGATGGTCATTGGACTCAGAAAATCCTATCTAGTTTTCAGTTCATGGGAGACCTAGAATTGGATTGTTGAAACAGAATCTGCTGTACAAAAGTTAGGAAGACTTTGTACCTCCACAGCCTGGAAAACTGGAATGGCATCCCTCCTCCCTTCTGGGAACTTCAGCGGAAGGTGGGAAGAATATTCCCTACCTTCCTCATCCCACCCTATTCCTATTGTCATCATTCTTTGAAACTGAGTGCATGGTGAAATATATATATAGTTTTCAAAGTTTGAAGAAAAATAATGAAATTAAAATAAATACCACCATCCAGACTAGACATCAAGTCCAAGATGCAGAGACTCATGCACTCACTTTCTCTACTGTCTCTGCAAAGGATGAGGAATCTCTCTTGCCTGGGAAGCAGGGGTGGGGAAGCTTAGGCCCTTGTGAATGGTTGGTTGGGGAATGCTCCATAGAATCTGACTAATTCTGAGTCAGATCTGACCCTCTGTGCTCCAGGGAGAGAGGGTCTGGAAGCCCGGGAAAGTCTTCAGAGCTTTCCAAGTCTGTGGTTTTCTTTAATTCCACGCACGATACTGAGCTACGTAAAGCAGGTATTATCATATTCATTTTAAAAATAATGTAAATTAAGGAAAGAGAGATTAACTCTTGGTGTATAATATATATGTGTTTGCTAAATGAATTCATGATGGATGGCTGTAGTTCACATTACAATTTTGTAGCAAAGGATGTTGGGGATCCTTCATCAAATGGTACATAGTTAGAGCTACCCTAGGAATGACTGTGTGTTCCTATATGTACCTTCATAAACAGTAGCTACAATTGGTCTTCCATTTTGTGCAAAAACCAGTCTTGGAAAGGTGAACAGTTAAAATAACTTTATACAGAAGGGTTAATTTTTTTCCCTCTTTTGTAACTATGATAAAACTCACATATTTGGTAGTCAAATAATACTATTCCATTATTAAAGTTTTATGAAATTCATTTTTCTAGTTTGACTTTTAAACTTTTCTAGTCTTGTACTCTCATATGCTATCTTTTATGAAGCAGCTTATGTCATTATTTTGTTTTGCCAGGAAGTGACATTTACCAAAGATGAGGAACAGAGATACTCAGGGCTTATGATGCTAAAGAAACTGTTAAGCATTTCTAAAGCCTGGCTCTAGAAAGATATCCACATAATTTTAAAAATTTATTTTAAAGTAAAAGAAACAATCACCCTATAAAGATTGGTAATTGATGTGGTAGTACATTTTAGAGGTCTCATCAATGACAAAGAGAAACTTCACTGCAAAGCTCATTATTCATTCTTACCCAACATAAGGGATATTAATTTTAATTATTAACAAAGACCCTAGAATTTCCTCAGCTCTGTAATGTTCAAGCCTTTCAGGGTGTCAGTTCTGTGGAGAAGATATGCACATGTAGATAACAATACAAGGATTATTGTGTAATTAAGTGCTGAAGTTAAGAGATACACTCTGAATATTACACTAATCAGGGAAAAGAGAGAGCATTGAGTGGAGAAAAGGCTAAAGAAGTAAAGCTTTAACTGATCATTAAAGGATGGAAATGATTTGAATAGATGGGTGGGTAAGGGAGGCCTTGACAGTTTGGAAGAACAGCTTAAGTGAATATGAGCATAACAGAGCTGGGTTATTTGAAGGAAAATAAAATACAGTGATAGGCTAATGCAATTAAGCCATACATTTAGACTAACAGGATCTCCAAGTTAGAAGAGATGAGTTTTCTTCCAGCTCAATCCTTAACTATGCTCATTAATCACCTCTACAGCATCCTTAGCAAATGGTCACCCAACCTTTGCTTTGATACCTTCACTATCACTCCTCCTATTGCACTGGTGAATGGCTCTAGACGTGACAAGATTGATCTTTGCATGAGGCCCATATCTGACCCCTGTAATTTTTACTCATTAGTTCTTATTCTGCTCTCCAGAAATGTCTTTGGAGAAGTGCCAATCAGCCCTTCAAACGCTGTAGTCCGAATATCTAGTCGTGCCGCTGCCACTTCTATAACTACGGGCAAATAAGTATCAGGGAGAATAATGTGCAGCTGACCCTGTGAAGACAACAGCGTATGCCTCAGGGAGAAGGAAACTCAAAGGACCAGAGATTAATATGTCCTTGATTGATGGTACAACTCTATGCCAAGCAAATGATGAGAAAGTATTCCAAAATAAACTAAGTGTCTGCTATCACTTCCATGAAAGAGACGAAAGGAAGTAATTTAAACAAATACTAAGAACTCGGCGCATTTAGAAATGTTTCTTCCTCCTCCTTTCCCTTCCCCTTCTGTTTATCTACAGAGAGGGCGTAGAAATCGCTAAATTCTCCACCCATAGAATAAAAACACCAGTTGCAAGTGAACAAGACTCCGATCTTCAGTTCTCAATTAATACAGTTTCACTGGACCAGTGAACTCTACAGCTATTCCAAATCCTCCTCTGTCAGTAATTTTCACCTTCATTCCATAAACCTTGCCAATAACTGCTGACTCGTAACGAAATTGATTTAGATGGCTTACATTTTCCCCTCCTCTCTGCAAGTGTTCCTCCAGTGGAGGTGCCAATGAACTGGACGATGTGCAGAAGGAAGACAGCCAGAAGGTGAGGGACAGAAGGAAAAGGAGGTCAAACAAAGTCAAGCTTGTGGCTTGTTGGATCTGTGTGGTCATTTCTAGTATCTACCCAGTCCCCAGCCCCTTTCATCCTTTGCCAAAGTCTCAGGGGTTCTGCATGTGCCGGCCATCCTCACTGCTGCAGTGAAACCACATGGATGTGAAGTCAATGTCAAGGCCTTTAGTTTATGCAAAACTAGACACTAGACTAAAAGCTGTTTTCTATATATACAGACCTCAGGGCTTAAAAACATCCAGGCTTCAGACTATTGATTTCATTTAAAGATCCGTAAGAATATATAACACAAATTCCTTTGGCTACATAAAGTCACTTTAATAGTAAGAACTCAAATGTTGCTGGGACACTACCTCTTACCAATGTAGGATTCCAAGGGATGTTTCCTGTATACTCGGGAACTAGTTTACTTCCATTTCTGCTGCCTCACTGGCCACAGTGGTCTATTTCCCTGCATCTTTGCAGCTCATCCAGCAGAAAGTCCCTTCATATACCTCCATCTCTTTAGTAGAAAAGCGTATTAACACTCAGACATGGGTCCAGTGAGAAAAGAGATAAAGTTGATCATCAGAAACCAAGCTGTCGTCAGATCAATACACCTAAATGATAACTAAGGCTTTTGATAGGCTTTTGTATTAGTTTCCTGTTGCCACTCTTACACATTGCCACGAACTTAGTAGCTTAAAACAACACCAATGCTTTGTGATAGTTCTGGAGGTCAGAATGCTGAGTTGAGTCTTCAAGGGCTAAAATCAAGGTGTCAGCTGGGCTGGTTCATTCCTTCTGGAGGCTCCAGGGGAGAACCTGTTCTTTGCCCCTTCCGGTTTCTAAGGTTGTCCACATTCCTTGGCTTGTGGCAGCATTACTTCAATGTCTGCTTCTGTCATCCCAATGCTTTTTCCTCGTCTGTAGTCAAATCTCCCTCTGCCTCACTTTTGTAAGGACCCAGGTGATTATATTTAGGACTCACCTGGATAACCAGAAAAACCTCATCACCAGATCCTTAATTTAATCACATCTGCAAAGGCCTTTTTGCCACATAAGCTAACATTCACACGTTCTAGGAACTAAAGTCTGGAGATCTT
Source organism: Neophocaena asiaeorientalis asiaeorientalis (assembly GCF_003031525.2). Lineage (NCBI taxonomy): Eukaryota > Metazoa > Chordata > Mammalia > Artiodactyla > Phocoenidae > Neophocaena > Neophocaena asiaeorientalis. The sequence goes on along the minus strand of NW_020174268.1, from coordinate 4,578,901 downwards.
GGAGAACCATTATTCATTCTGCCACAGCTCTGTGACTAGATCAGGCTTAATCCTTCAGGATTGGTTTGATGCCAACGTCTCCAACACCACTAGTGGACAGAGCCTTGACCTCAAATGACAGCCTGCCCTACTGACTTTGGCCAGACATTTTCTCAGATATTTCCTCACTTGACCCAAACCTATAAGTGATACTATTATCCCACTTTGCAGATGAAGAAACATACTCCTCAGAGAGATGGAAATGCTTTGCTCAAGTGAACTCAACTCGTAAGGGATAAAACTAGCCCTGGAATTCAGAGCCTGCTTTTCTCATCAATCTAAAACTCCCCTACAAATCTTACAAAGACTACAACCCGAACTAACCTCAGTCTCCCCCAGCCTATTTCCACCCTGGCTGGAGAAACCTCTAGCCTTGCTTTTCCTCATGTTGCTATCCCCTACACTGAGGAGTCTGGCTCTGGTTCAAAATCCTATGTGTGCTTTTTCAGGCCTGATCCCAGGCAATTACAAGGCACTGCGTGGCTGGCCTCATGGGGGAAAGGCTACCCTCCCCACACTGGGTGCACAGACAAGGCATGGCAGTTTTCCGGAGGGAAGTGCAGTTAAGGGCTCAGCCTCCAACGCACCCCTCCCTTGGCCAGCCACACTCGTAGGCATATCTGCATTCCCAGCCTAGGTGCCTTCGTTCAGAGACCTCATTACTGGGGGGCCTTGACTGAAGCATTTTTCTCTGTTTTGACTCAGTACCTTTCCACTCTCAGCCCTCCCCACCCCATGAGTCCATAAAGTGTCCGATACCTTTGGTTTGGGGCTTTTTGATTCTCCCTGTCTGTACCGCATTCACTTGACCCTCACTCAGTGCCATTCCATGGAACATTGAGGAACTGGGGACGCATCTTGCCTCCTGCTTGCACTGTTGCAGTAAGTGAATAAAGGTTTGATCATTATTCTTGATGTAGCCGTTTCTCTAACTGACCACTTCAACACCTGACTGTTCAACCTATACCTGCCTGTCCTGCCCTATCTCTCTCCATACATTCAATGCCTACTCACTTTTCAAATCCCAACCTGATTTCTGGCCGATGTTTCCCATCTTCACACCCCTCTTTTACTTATGGTTTGCTCCCCATAGTTTATTGTTCACTTGTCTACTGGTGTCTGTTGTTTCTGTTTTGTGAAACCTAGTTGCTTCCCTAATGGATTCTTCTCTAATGTAAGTATACATTACCACGTGTCTTTAATACTAAATAAATACTTGACTATATAGCCAATTTATAAGCATCATTTAGAAAAAGATTAACAGATTGTAGTATCATTAACTCCCTTTAGAATATAGACTCACTATAATCATCGGGTAGGGGTCATTTATGGAGCTGCTGAAGACAAGACAAAACTATCAATCAAGACATAGTTCTCTTCTCCCCAAGTTCCCATTAGGATGTTACCAGTTCAGTTTAGGAGAAACTTTTTTTGTTTTAGTTTTTCCTAAGGCACTTACTTGATGGATATATGCCATAACAGGATATTAAATGCCTGCGAGAAAAAGATTCACAAGCTCACAAGGGAAGAAAAGCTCTGACCAGATGAAAACCTGGAGCTGGTATTTGAAATTGTTAGAGATTTGATGTATTGATTAAGGATTAATACAGTCTCCAGAGGACTCATTTATTTCTATGTGTGTGTACAGATATAGACATAGATATACATATATGTATAGCTATGTATTTGACCCTTGCCCAGTCCCTGCCTTTCTATGGGGGAAAAGGCAACATAAGGGAGCTGGAACCTCATTTTGTCTCATTTGTCATATATGTATATACATACCTATTTAGTAAATAAATGTTCCAAATTCTAATATTATTTGTATCCTGAAATACTTGAGTAATAATTATTCATGTTCACCTTTTTCCTAGAAAATCTGACATAATGATTTTCAAAGTTTCAAAATGACTTCACCTATACAAGCTTTGTTAATGCCCCTATTCTAGACCTTGATGCTGAACAGACATTTCATACCCAAAGTTCGATGGTCTGGAGCCTCTGGTGTGGGTGAAGTGAATGAGATTATTATTCCCATTTTCCAAATGAAGTCAATGAGGTTCTGAACATTGAATGGATTTGCCCGGAGGGTTATAGGCAGTAAGTACCATCTCAACTATCATTGGATCCCTATATCCCTGACTCCTAATTCAAAGGACTAATTCTGAGACAGAAAATAAGATAATTACAAAAACAAGTAATCTAAGTGTCATATTTTAAAGCATGGCTAATTTCTTACCAAAAAGGGAAGTTGTTTTGTAGAACATAACTTAAATAACAATCTTAACCCAAAGATGAGCTATCTGATGAATCTGTCCTTTTCTTATATTACTTTTGAAGGCATACAAATGGCAGAGATTAATCTTTTTAATAATCTCTGTAGCAATGTTTGTCAAAATTGAAATGTCAGTTTCATTCGATCACTTTTTAAAATGGAGCAAAAGCTCTTATTTTCTTTTCTACTATCTTCATCTTTTTGCTTATCAATAGCTCCCTTTAGATTACAGACTCTTCTACCCCCTGCCTTCAAGCAAAATAATTTGAGATGCAAAGTAAATTCATCGAGCCCAATAATCTTTTTTTTTTTTTTTTTGGCTGCACCGTGCAACATGCAGGATCTTAGTTCTCCAACCAGGGATAGAACCTGCACCCCCTGCAGGGCAAGCGCAGAGTCTTAACCATTGGACAACCAGGGAAGTCCCCAATAATCTCTTCCTGTCTTTGTTTATCCTTCCACAGAGTGATTTTTTTTTAACATCTTTATTGGAGTGTAATTGCTTTACAATGGTGTGTTAGTTTCTGATTTATAACAAAGTGAATCAGTTAAACATATACATGTGTTCCCATATCTCTTCCCTCTTGGGTCTCCCTCCCTCGACCCTCCCTATCCCACCCCTCTAGGTGGTCACAAAGCACCGAGCTGATCTCCCTGTGCTAGGCGGCTGCTTCCCACTAGCTATCTATTTTACATTTGGTAGTGTATATATGTCCATGTCACTCTCTCACTTTGTCCCAGCTTATCCTTCCCCTTCCCCATATCCTCAAGTCCATTCTCTAGTAGGTCTGTGTCTTTATTACCGTCTTTCCCCTAGGTTCTTCATGACCTTTTTTTTTTTCTTCTTAGATTCCATATATATGTGTTAGCATATAGTATTTTTTTTCTCTTTCTGACTTCACTCTGTATGACAGACTCTAGGTCCATCCACCTCACTACAAATAACTCAATTTCATTTCTTTTTATGGCTGAGTAATATTCCATTGTATATATGTGCCACATCTTCTTTATCCATTCATTTGTTGATGGACACTTAGGTTGCTTCCATGTCCTGGCTATTGTAAATAGAGCTGCAATGAACATTGTGGTACATGACTCTTTTTGAATTATGGTTTTCTCAGGGTATATGCCCAGTAGTGGGATTGCTGGGTCATATGGTAGTTCTATTTGTAGTTTTTTAAGGAACCTCCATACTGTTCTCCATAGTGGCTGTATCAATTTACATTCTCACCAACAGTGCAAGAGTGTTCCCTTTTCTCCACACCCTCTCCAGCACTTATTGTTTCTAGATTTTTTGATGATGGCCATTCTGACCGGTGTGAGATTATATCTCATTGTAGTTTTGATTTGCATTCCCACAGAGTGAGTTTTAAACATGGAGATTTTGCTGAAAGCTCTTTGTTACCCAGGCATCAAAAGTTTAAAATGAAAGAAAAGCATCACTGGCTTTCAGTTTCCCAAAAGCAAACAACACAACCTTGAAGTGCTTATTTCTGGTTATACAATGCACGAAAGTAAACTTCTGTGCATATAGGTGATTCCACAGAGACTCAAACTCACAGGTAATAGCCCTAGAAAGAATTTAGAGTCTGATAATAATGCAATCTCGACCATCTATCAAGACTGCCTATTTAAAAAATGCCTTTTCCATCTACCACCTCACCTAAATGTACATATGACAATATTTTATGTGTTTACGCTACCTTCTTTTTTTTCTAAGACATTGTTCAGGATGCTCTGTAGAGTTGCTCATGTCTCTAGGACCATGGATTGAATACTACAATACCAGTTATTCTTGTGATCACTGAGCCTTGTTTCCTTGAGCTGTAAAATGGACCACGGCCTCCAAAGTTGCATTTTATCTCTAGCATGTATGGTTATTATTTACCTCTGCTTGGTCTGAATTTGGGGAGGAGTTTGGAATGACTTTTGTGAATCACTGTCCCTTTTATTTTGGCAACAATGGCTTACCACCCAACAGCACACTTTACATGACTGCAGATGAGACAAAATTATTATTTTTAAAGGATTTTGACTTCCATAGAACATTTATTGACTAAAATAACTTGGTGCACTAAAGATGTCAGTACAGCCTTGGAGACAAGTTATGAATTTACTCTTAGAGCAAAGTCCATTAAATCCCCATTGACTCTATTTTGATGGTATCAGTTCTGATAGAACCAATTCCACAGCATGGCAATTAAGTTCTCTGGATCGTGGCAGAACTGTGCCTTCATAGTTTTTGCTTGGCCTATTTTATATGTTAAATTGCTTAAAAAGAAAGTCTCTTTGGTACCTCCGAGACTGAAGCCCTGATAAATAACATCCTGTACACACCACCTTCACCCATAATTCTGCTTCATACAGAAGAACCTTAGAGAGAGATTTAAATTAATCTAGCATTACAATATAAAAAATATTAAGAACTAAAACATTATAACCCTAATAATTTAGAAAGCAGAGGGCCTGTTTTATTAGAAAGAACTACAAATCAGTGAGCTCATGATATAAATATAAATAAGGATCATTTCTTTTTATTATATGGTGACTAATATTGACAATATACTTTTCGCATAATAAATAGGGATGTGCTGCCAGACACTGTACCTGCTAATATAACATCCATTCCGAAGTCCATGGGTCAAGAAGTCATTTTGACCTCCAGATCTTAACTATTTAAGATAAACACATTTTCTAAGGCTCTAGTTGCCATAGATAGAGATTCCTCTGATGGATCTGGGCAAAGTCAGTTGAAAGCCTTCTGGAAAGAATTTACCATTCTAGATGCCATTAAGAACATTCATGATTCATGGGAAGAAATCAAAATATTAACATTAACAAGAAGTTTGGAAGAAGTTTATTCCAACCGTCATGGATGACCTTGAGTGGTTCAAAATTTCAGCGAAGTAAGTAATTGCAGATGTGGTGGAAATAGCAAGATAACTAGAATTAGAAGTGGAGCCTGAAGATGTGACTGAATTGCTACAATCTCATGATAAAACTTTCACTGATGAACAGTTGCTTCCTGTGGATGAGCAAAGAAAGTGCTTTCAGAAATAGAGTTACAGATGTAGAAAATAAACGTATGGTTACCAGAGGGTAAGGGGGGGCATAAATTAAAAGATTGGGATCGACATATACATACTACCATATATAAAATAGATAACTAATAAGGACCTACTGAATAGCACAGGGAACTCTACTCAATACTCTGTAGTGGCCTATATGGGAAAAGAATCTAAAGAAGACTGGGTATTTGTATATGTATAGCATTACTTTGCTGGACACCTGAAAATAAAACAACACTGTAAATCAACTCTACCCCAATAAAAATTAAAAAAAAAAAAAAGGAAGTGGTTTCTTGAGATAGAATCTACTCTTGGTAAAGATGCTGTGAAGACTGCTGAAATGACAAGGAAGGACTTAGAATATTAACTTAGTTAATATAAACTTAGTTGATAAAGTAGCAGCAGGTTCAGTGAGGATTGGCTCCAATTTTGAAAGAAGTTCTACCTTCTCTAATGGGTAAATTGCTATCAAAAAGCATTGCACACTACAGAAAAGTCATCCATGAGAAGAAGAATCAATTGATGTAGCAAACTTCATTGTTGTCTTATTTTAAGAAATTGCAGAGCTATTCTTCAGCAACCAACACCCTGATCAGTCACCAGCCAACAACATCGAGGCAAGACCCTCTACCAGCAAAAAGATTATGACTTGCTGAAGGCTCAGATGATGGTTAGCATTTTTCAGCGAAAAACTATTTTTAAATTAAGGTGTATATGTTGTTTTAGACATAATGCTATTGCACACTTAATAGTGTAAACATCACTTTTATATGCACTGGGAGACCAAAAAATCGTGTGACTTGCTTTATTGCAGTGGTCTGGAACCAACCTGCAGTATCTCCCAGTGTAGTTATTCTTAATACTTTTAATTTTTATAATAGGGTTAAAAGTGTTTTGTGTATCATCCTATCAGTAGTACATTATCCTATATTTATCTATACATTTACCTTTTCCAGTGAGATTCATACTTTCCTATGCTTTTGTATTTCTGTTTGGTATCCTTTCATTTCAATTTCAAGAACTCTCTGTAGCCCTTCTTATAGTAGTGATGAACTCCTTAAAGATTTTGTTTCTCTGGGAAAGTCTGTTTCTTGCCTTAATTTTTAAAAGATAGTTTTGGCTTCTATAGTGCTCTTAGTTGGCGGGGTTTTTTTTCAGCACTTTACATACATGTGTGTTTGTGTACATATATATATATATATATATATGTATGTATATTATCCCACTCTACCCTGGCCTGCAGGGTTTCTGCTGAGAAATTTATGGATAATTGTATAGGAGTTGCCAGGTGAGTAGCATTTCTTTTGCTATGTTAAAAATGCTTTGTCTTTTGACAATTTAATTGTAATATGTCGCAGTGTAGATCTCTTTAACCTATTTGGAGTCCTTTGGGATTCATTAATCTGATGTATCTCTCCCAGATTTGGGCAATTTTCAGCCCTTATGTCTTTAAATAATATTTCTGCCCTTTTTCTCTTCTCCTTTTGGGACCTATCATGATGTGCACTTTGATTCTGTTGATATTATTCCCCAAGTCCCATAGGCTTTCCTTGCTTTTTTTTCATTGTTTGTTTTTTTTTTTTGCTTTTCCTTTGGGTGTTTTCAGATGATCTGTTTTTGCATTTGTTGATTCTTTCTTCTGCTTGATCAAGTCTGCTGTAGAAGCTCTGTATTAAAATTTTCAGTTCAGTCACTGTGTTCTTCAGCTTCGGAATTTCTATTTTATTCTTTTTTTCTGATTTTTTCCTCTTTGTTGAACTACTCATTCTGTTCATGTAGTTTCCATGACCTTGTTTAGTTGTCCGTCCTTTCGTAGCTCACTGAGTTTAAGACTGTTATTGTGAATTATTTTGTCTGGTAGTTTCAGATCTCCATTTCTTTAAGGTCATTACTAGAGTTTTATTTCGTTCCTTTGGTGGTATTATGTTTCCCTGGTTCTTCCTGGTCCTTGCAGCCTTGTGTCAGTGTCTGCACATTTGAAAAAAGTCACCTCTTCCTGTCTTTATGGGCTGGCTTTCAGCAGTCAGCCTGGCCAGAGATTCTTGGTGGGCCAGTTGGCAGGGTCTTTGGTCAGGCCAGCTGGCAGGGTCTTTGGTCAGGCCAGCTGGTAGGGTCTGTGGGCAGCCTGCTGCCATGGTCCATAGGCAGGCAAGTCTGCTGCCAGAACCTCTGAGCATGCAGTTCTGCTGCTGGGTCCTTAGGTGAGCAGACCTATTGCTGGAGGCTGCAGGCAGGTCTGCTACCAGGGCCTCAGGCCAGCTATCACAATCTGCACACTGGTTGTTAAGAGTCCTTACCCCTTTCCTTTGTCCTTAGGGGATCTAGGTGTGCCACCTTAGTGTTCTGGGTGACAATGGCCTCTCAGGTACCCAAAGTCAAGGGAAGTCCAATATTAACTCTGTTCTCTCTTTCCTGCACAGGAGAATTTGTGGCTAAGGTGACCTCTTTCAGTGTTATGCTGTGCAGCTTGGGGGAGGAGAGATGTGGGTAAAGTGAAACTGTTCTCACCCTTTTCATTTTTTTAAAATCATTTCTGCATCACTGAGGTGCTATAATCTCTCATCTGAATTTCAGAGCTCTCATGATGGTATTTGCATCTGAGAATGGGTGTTAAATTACTGTTTCTGTGGGGTATGAAGGCTAGAACCTCCTATTTATGCCATCTTGCTGATGTCACCCCCTTCTTAATACTTATAACACTATTACAAGTGCTATTTTTCTAATACAATAAATATTCTATTATTAATCAAAATACTTAGATATCAAAAAAGAAATTTTAATAAAGCCAAACTTTGAACTGCATATGCTGAGCGATATCAATGACAATATCAGCCTTCCTTACAAAACCGTTTAAATGTACCACTTTTTTTTTTTTAGTGGGGATTTCTTAATATACTGCTATTTTTTAGAGAAAGAGTTTCTATAGTATCTCTATCTTTTCTGAGAACCCTAGTAATTCAGAAAGCGCTTTGTTAATACTTGTACCTTTGACAAGAAGACAATTTTAACTTTAAGATTGCCTCTGAAGCCCAATTTAACTTGGAAAGAGTTAATTACTCTTCACCATAAGTCAAAGAGTATTGTTCAAACCCTTCGAGATTTAAAATCAAAAAACTCGTAAAATGCAAAACTAAAACAGTCTAAAGAAAAATATTAGAAATACCAGGTGAATTACTTATGCATACTTTTGCTGAGTTTGGAGAACACTTCTAAACACTAAGGTGTTGCAATTAAATAAAGGGGGAAAAAAAGAAAGGGAGAAGATAAATCAGAAGTACCAAATGTAGTTAAGATGTCCCATAGACCCAGAAACTCTCTGACTGTGATAAGTAGAATAATATGAAGTGAGAATAACTACATTTTTTCTTCTAAAAAGAATCAGTGATAGCAAGACATATTTTTGAGGTAGCTATATTCAGAGCATTACCTAGGACGGAGCTGAAGTTAAGAAATTAGAGATGGCTCTGTGACCAAAAGTGTTACCTTGTTCAGTCTCAGTTTAGATCTTAATCATAATCCTAGTAAATGCCACTCTTGTGGTAATGCCAAACCGCAAGGAAACTTTCATATGGAATAGTTTGCTGGAGTTATTCTTAGTTGAACTACTTTTAACTGCCCAGAGGAAAGGCGAATATTTGTGTACACCCTATTCCTCCTCAAGATGCACTTATTTCCTTTCAGTGTAGCAAAGCAGAAAGAACACTGGCTTCTCTGTGAGCTGTTTGTCTATGAGCTTCACTTTTGTTATCTGTAAAATGGAGAGAATGATTCTGTGTAGGGTTATTGTGAGGTTTAAATGAGATAATATAAATCAAGCACGTCAAATGCAGAAGATGTTTAATAAATGTTAGTGTTCTATTTCCAATGGGTCTTGAGTTTAGTGAGCAATTAATTTCCTTCAAGGCGTTAGCAGATAAGAGCTACAAATTCATTTCTCAAAAGAATATTTACATTTTAACAAGAGTCTCTGAGGATTCACAAGACTTCAGGGCACCAAGAACATTTACAAAAGTGGAATTTTGGACGCTGTTCAACACATATTTATTGAGTGTCTCTTCTTTGCCAGTACTGAAAACACAAAGATCAATAATGTAGTACTTGTCCTTAATGAAGGTAGGATAGAGGAACAGGTGTTCTGATACCTCTTTCCTATTTCTCAGAGGTTAGCAAGAGGCTACCACAGGGAGAAGGATAGGAGATCAACTTTTGGTAGAAGGACTGAAGGGATTGTACTCTTAGGAGAAGGGAAGGGAAGAGAGGAGAAGAGGATTTCCTTCCAATAGACCTTTTCATTGTAGAATTTTTTGCCAGGAAGATTAAATGATCTTCTGGACTCTGCCCTGATCCTATGACCATGGGTGTTTGGGCTCCTGGAAACTTTGGTGCTAGAGTTTTTAATTTATACAAGGACTATCTTCTGCATTGATGGCATTTTTGACTCTAGAAAACTGAGAAGTATGCTTCAGTCCAAACTCAAGTAAGAGAAAGCTGAGTGCTAACTCCATAGAAATAGTTTTAGCCCAAGCAAAGGATGTAAAGGGAATCTACAGATTTCTCATTGTTCACCCTAGTTGATCGGGGTGGGAAAGGAGAGAATTTCTAGTAAAAAATTATATCTAGGAAGAAATCCTTGGCCGAAGTATACCTGGTTCTATACCTTAGAATAGTGAAAAGAAAAATGGGAAACTCCAGCCGTAGTAAACAGATATTGGCCATTGTAATTTCTTATGCTTCTGAAACAAATTGCTACAAATTTAGTGCCTAAAACATCACAAATTTATTATCCTACAGTTCTGGAGGTCAACATCTGAAATTTGCCTCACTGGGCTAAAGATCAGGTGTCAGTGGATCTACATTCCTTCTGGTTCTCATGGAGAATCTTTTGCTTTGCTTTTTTCTAGCTTCTAGAGGCCACCTGCATTGCTTGGCCCCCTTCCTCTATCTTCAAAGCCAGCAACCTAACATATTCAAATCTCTCACTTTGATGTCTGACACTATGATCACAACCTCTTTGATGCTCGCCTTCTCTTTCTTACAAGAACTGTATGATTACTTTAGATCTACTTAGATAATCAAAAATAATCACGCCATTTCATGATCCTTAATTACATCAGCAAAGTCCTTTTTACTAACTATTGTAAGATCACATATTCATCAGTTTTAAGGATTAGGATTTGGATATCTTTGGGAGGCCACTATTCTGCATTCTATAGCCAGGATCTGAGAAGGTGGATATTAGCATTAATGGAAGTATAAAAATAAACATTGTGATGAGCAAAACTGGCATTTCAGCTTTGCTTTCTTACCATCAAGTAAACACACTTGCCTTTTCACCCAGTGAGTAAGCAGATTCCCCACATAAATTATTTTTAGCTCTAGTGCCAATGGGGGAGGGAGCCTATTTTGTGAGATATCACAGGAGCCTACTAGTCATGTGAGGACGCTCTGTCCCCTACCTTACTGGTAAACTTGGCTCTTCATACATTTACTACTGAATGATTTCTTGCCCTGATTATAATGTAGTCCAGTCAGTAAGGGATCATGGTTGCTTCCTCTTCCTATCTATCCTTTGGTTTTCTTCATCCTACTTCTGATACCCCAAGTTCTGAGTTCAGATTTCCCCCATCTTTGACTCTACCTAGACATGTGCTAGCAGCAAATTAAGCATCTTCTCTCTCTGTCTTGCCATTCACTGGAAGGGTAATGAAGCAGCTCTCACTGCTGCACCATTTCACTTCCTTGTTTCACATACATAATGGCAACCTTCTCATACATAATCATTTCATTGGAGATACTGTGCTGGAGACAGATGTTCACAGGTTGCACAGTTATCAGGAATCTTTACCTGGTTGGTTGTGTTGTGGGAAAACTGTGTGTCTGGGCCTCCGGCTGTCAAGGAAACAAAAATACTCTATAGGAGGCTATTAAGGACATGTCCTATTATCTTCAAATCTGACCTAGATAAGGAACTGAAGACAACAGATAAATATCCCCACTTGCAGTTCTATGAGTTGTCAGTGAATAGAGCCTGTCTCCTCTTTGCAAGTTTCATCTCCCTTCATGACAAAAGGACATCAGTTCAGATTTGTACTATATCCCTTGCCTCTATCCCAGCAGATCTCAGATGCTTCTGCTTGGGATGCGTGCAGCAGTTCCCTTGGCAATCAAGCACAAGAAACTCAGAAGTGCAGGGGAGTTAGTATCCCACCAGGCAACACTCAAGTAATGGGGGTTGAAAGCCAATTGATAAAAGGCTCTTCTTTTCATTCCTTCAGTAGACAACTGTGAGGTTCATTCTTTACCATTCTGTAGAAAATCCTAGAATGACTGAGTACCATTGGCCCTCTCTCAAAAACAGCCAATTTTATAATACATTCTTGTATTGGCATTCCCTCTATTTTATTCCCCTCAGTCCCTCAAGCCTGCTCATTTCCTAAAGAAACTACCCTCACAGTAAGCATTCATCTCAGGCTCTGATTTTAGGAGAAATCCAGGATAAGAGAGTTGCTATCAGAAGCAGTCCAAGGAAGCAAATCCTATGGATGGGTTTTTGGAACTGGATCAGCCACCTGTCAGACAGCAATAATAACCCCATTGCCAGTGTTAAGTAGACTGGTGATAATCCCCAATATGCAGTACCTTCAGATTGAGTAAGATTCTGATTTCAGTCATGGCTATAAGAATTTCCTTTCCTATTTTACTTGCTGTGGTCCCACTCTCCTGCTTAGTTCCCAGCTAAACTTCCTGTATACAAAATTGTATCGAAAGCCCAGACTCAAAAAATACATAAGCCATACCATGTGACACCTCTGAACAAAAGACTCTAAAGCTTTTCATGTCACTCAATAAAATCCAAAGACCTAGACCTAATTTATAAGCCCCTACATTAGCCAGCTCCCACTACCTTTCTGACCTCATGGATCAGAGACTGCTAACTGCCTACTCAAAATCTATTCTTTCCTATTTTCCTACTGAAAGTATCCTCATGTTATGGGGATAGGTAATTCCTCCAGCTAAAAAACCACTATTGGTCACATGGGCCCACATAGCCTTCTTTGCAGCTAGGGGTATTCATGTGATATACCTAATTTGTGTCCAATGAGCATAAGTTGCTTAATAGCTTCCCAGCTGGAAAAATAAGTAGATAAAACCTTTAAGAAACTGACTGAGTTCACATGAGGCCTTTGCATCTTCATCTTTCACTTTCTGCCTGCTTGAAAGCCAGAAGGGAAAATAGGAGTAGACCAGCCATCTTGATCATAAGACAACACATGCATTGAATTGATGCCAAGATTGGTAGAGAGAAAAGCGAGAAAGAATCTGGGTTCCTGAGGTCATTATGGAGCTCCCACATCAGCTTGTACACATGATACAAACAAAACCCCCATTTGATTAAGCCATTGTAAATGCAGTTTTCAGTTGTGTGCAGTAGGGCATAATTCTAACTGATGGCTCCACTCCAGCTCTACTGGCCTCCTTTTTAATCCTCAAACACATCAAGCATGCCTCTGCCTCAGATTTTGCACTTACTATGTCCTCTGTCTGGAGAACTCTTTCCCCAGATGTGCACATGATTCATGCCTTAACTTCATTCAGGTCTTACTTACAGGCCACCTCATTAAGACGATTTCCCTAATGATCCTACCTAAGATCTCCCTCCAACTTCTTCCCTTACCATGCTTTGTTTCTTAATCACTTATTAGTCTTGACATAACTTTTATTTCTTAGTTTATTTATACTTATTTCTTTATATATTTTATTTATTTTATACGTACTCATTTGTTAAGCTCCTTGACAGCAGAAACCTTGCATTTTTCACTGCTATATACCCAAAATATAGAAGAGAGTTATGGATAGTGGATTCACAATAAATTGCTATAGAATACATGGGTAAATTGGGTACCAGAGGTAGGATTTAATGTCTCAGCAGCTGCACATGAGCTTTTTTTACCTTTCCAAACTCTGAACCCTCTTAAAAAGCAAGTATTGATAAAACCAGACCAAAAAAACACAAGAAAGCTATAGACCAAAACCTCTTACAGAAAGACTCAAAATTCTCAACAAAATACTAGCAGAATGAATCACACACATATAAAAAGACTATGCACTATTAACAAGTGGGATTTAACCCAGGAATGCAAGGTTGTTTTAACATCCAAAAATCAATTACTAAAAAAATCTTATTAATACAGGACAAAGCACATGATCATCTCAGAATAGGTGCAGAAAAAACATTTGACAAAATTCAACACCCCTTCATGATAAATACTCAATGAACCAGAAATAACAGGGAACTTCCTCAACCTGATAAAGGACATCTATAAAAACCCCACACCTAACATCATTACATGAAACATTTAATATGTTTCCCCTAAGACCAGGAAAAAGACAAGGATGTCCATTCTTGCCACTTCTATTCAACACTGTACTGGAGGCCCTTGCTATGGCAATTAGGAAGGAAGGAAGGGAGGGAGAAAGGGAGGGAGAAAGGGAGGGAGGAAATGTATCTGTGGGAAATAAAAAAGTAATCTATTTCTATTCTCATAAGATGTAATCGATAGAAAATCCTAAGGAAAGGAATACATTAAAAATTAGAATAAATGAGTTCAGCAAAGTTGCAGAATACAAGATTAATACACAAAAATAAATGGTATTCCTATATGCTTGCAATTAACAACCTGAAAATGAAATTAAGAAAATAATTCCATTTAAAATAATATCAAAAAGAAAAAAATAATACTTAGGGATAAGTTTAACCAAAAAAAGTTGCAAAGCCTACATACTGAAAAATAAAATAAAAATCACTGAAAATTTATTTTCCCAATGAAAAATATTCTGAGTGTTATTTCAAGGTTAGTTTGACAGGGAAAGAAGAGAACAGTCATAGGAGTAGACAGGATTTTGGAGACAGACATAACAGGAGAACACAAGGCACCATAACCTACAAAACTCATGGGACTGGCACCAAATACCCCACAGGACTTGAGAAAGGAGCTAAAGCCAATTTTAATTCCATTTAAATGACAGAAAACCTCAGCTACTATCTAGGTTATAAGAGCAATGTTAACTTGAAAATAAAGCCATAAATAAATAAAGCTGAACACAACTTAATTTTTTTTGAGAATTTAAAGGGTGCTTCAAGACCCCATGTTTGGATATTGTTACTATAGAGATAAGAGAAGTGCAGATGGTAAAAAGATACCTAGTTCATGGAATGCTATCACTCTTTAAATTACCTTTATTTTTATTTCAAGTTAGGCATGAAATTGTGCTTTAAATCTCAGAATAGTTTCTCATAGGTTCTTTTATTGTTTAAGAATTATGTTATCAAAAGTATCTTTCCAGCTTTTATATTCAGCAAATAAGGCATCAATTAGGTCTTCTTTTCCTAATGTGCCATGGTATTTTACCTAAGAAAGTTATAATCAAATTCTATAGTGAATTTCTAGAATCTTAGCTAAAGTAAATTTTGATCCAAAAGGATTGTTTGGATACAGGTGCCCTCACCTATGAAATGTCATGAACTCCATGGTAATTATGTTTGAGATGAGAATAATTTCAATGTATTGTTTACTTGCCTTTTGCAGAGTTTATATAATGACCACTGTAACAAATACTTATTTTGAAATACATAAAAGCAATGTTGTTTTAATTTTACTAAATTATAGCAGACAAAATAGTCTCTAGAATTGTCTAAATAAAACCTTGGTTCATTAGAGCATGTGATGGTAAGACTCATATTCCACTATGTACCATACATTTCAGCTTTTTTGAACTTCCTTTGAACATTTGAGAAAATAAAAGAAACTGCTCCAAACTTAGATCAAATTGTTCTCTATATAGAAGCCACCCAACTTCTCCTTCCTGATAGACACTCAACATAGGTAAATTATGTTTCCTTCCATCTGCAAAGTGAAAAATCCTCCTCCCTCATTCTTTTCACTTGGTTACCAAATCCCATTAATTGTCCCTCCTAGAATGAGCCTCCTAACTTCTTTTCCTACCAGTCTCTTCCTGCTCCAGTCTCTTGATGGTAACTGGAGGCACCTTTTTGAAAACACTGCCAGCAAGACACTCAGCTTAAAAACTTCTGATGCATGTGTGGAGGCAGGGGGTAGATGGGAGCTCTCTGTACTTTCTGCTCAATATTGCTATGAATTTAAAACTGTTCTTAAAAATAGGCTATTAGGGGGAGGAGCTTCAAGATGGCAGAAGAGTAAGACGTGGAGATCACCTTCCTCCCCATAAATACATCAGAAATACATCTACATGTGGAACAACTCCTACAGAACGCTGGCAGAAGACCTCAGACCTCCCAAAAGGCAAGAAACTCCCCACGTACCTGGGTAGGGCAAAAGAAAAAAAGACAAAACAGAGACAAAAGAATAGGGATGGGACCTGCACCAGTGGGAGGGAGCTGTGAAGGAGGAAAATTTTCCACACACTAGGAGCCCCTTCGCGGGCAGAGACTGCGGGTGGCGGAGACGGGGAGCTTCGGAGCCACGGAGGAGAGCGCAGCCACCGGGGTGCAGAGGGCAAAGCGGAGAGATTCCCGCACAGAGGATCGGTGCCAACCAGCACTCACTAGCCTGAGAGGCTTGTCTGCTCACCTGCCGGGGCGGGAGGTGGCTGGGAGATGAGGCTCGGGCTTCGGAGGTCAGATCGCAGGGAGAGGACTGGGGTTGGCGGCGTGAACACAGCCTGCAGGGGGTTAGTGCGCCACAGCTAGCTGGGAGGGAGTACAGGGAAAAGTCTGGAACTACCAAAGAGGCAAGACACTTTTTCTTGCCTCTTTGTTTCGTGGTGTGCAAGGAGAGGAGATTAAGAACGCCGCTTAAAGGAGCTCCAGAGACGGGCGCGAGCCACAGCTATCAGTGTGGACACCAGAGACGGGCATGAGATGCGAAGGCTGCTGCTACAGCCACCAAGAAGCCTGTGTGCAAGCACAGGTCACTGTATACACCTCCCCTTCCGGGAGCCTGTGCAGCCCCCCACTGCCAGGGGCCCGGGATCCAGGGACAACTTCCCCGGGAGAATGCAGGGCGTGCCCCAGGCTGGTGCAATGTCACGCTGGCCTCTGCTGCAGCAGGCTCACTGCGCATTCCGCACCCCTCCCTCCCCACGGCCTGAGGGAGCCAGAGTCCCCGAATCAGCTGCTTCTTTAACCCCATCCTGTCTGAGCAAAGAACAGATGCCCTCCAGTGACCTACACGCAGAAGCGGGTCCAAATCCAAAGCTGAACCCCAGGAGCTGTGCGAACAAAGAAGAGAAAGGGACATTTCTCCCAGCAGCCTCAGGAGCAGTGGATTAAATCTCCACAATCAACTTGATGTACCCTGCATCTGTGGAATACCTGAAGAGACAAGAAATCATCCCAAACTGAGGAGGTGGATTTTGGAAGCAACGGTATATATATATTTTTTCCTTTTTCTCTTTTTGTGAGTGTGTATGTGTATGCTTCTGTGTGTGATTTTGTCTATATAGCTTTGCTTTTACCATTTGTCCTAGGGTTCTCTCTTTTTCTTTTTTTTTCCTTTTTTTAGGATACTTTTTAGCATTTGCAATCATTGGTGGATTTGTCTTTTGGTTTGGTTGCTCCTTCCTCTTTATTTTATTACTTTAAAAAGTTTTTAATAACTAAAAGAAAGGTACTGAGAAAATATTTGAAGAAATTATAGTTGAAAACTTCCCTAACATGGGAAAGGAAATAGTTAATAAAGTCCAGAAGGCACAGAGAGTCCAATACAGGATAAGTCAAAGGAGAAACATGACAAGACACATATTAATCAAACTATCAAAAATTAAATCCAAGCAAAAATGACCCACTTCAGACCTAGGGACACATACAGACTGAAAGTGAGGAGATGGAAAAAGATACTCATTGTAAATGGAAATCTAAAGAAAGCTGGAGTAGCAAGTCTCATATCAGGTAAAATAGACTTTATAACACATGGAGGCTAAACAATACACTACTTAAAAACCAAGAGTTCACTGAAGAAATCAAAAAATACCTAGGAACAAATTACAATGAAAACACAATGACCCAAAACCTATGGGATGCAGCAAAAGCAGTTCTAAGAGGGAAGTTTATAG
>NW_020174268.1:4561010-4561328 GCF_003031525.2 Neophocaena asiaeorientalis asiaeorientalis | reverse complement strand
TTATGTCAAACATTTAGAGAAGAGCTAACACCTATCCTTCTCAAACTCTTCCAAGATATAGCAGAGGGAGGAATACTCCCAAACTCATTCTATGAGGCAACCATCACCCTGATACCAAAACCATAGAAAGATCTCACAAAGAAATAAAACTACAGGCCAATATCACTGATAAACATAGATGCTAATATCCTCAACAAAATACTAGCAAACAGAATCCAACAGCACATTAAAGGATCATACACCATGATCAAGTGGGGTTTATCCCAGGAACGCAAGGATTCTTCAATATACTCAAATTAATCAATGTGATACACCATA
>NW_020174268.1:4508100-4560893 GCF_003031525.2 Neophocaena asiaeorientalis asiaeorientalis | reverse complement strand
GGACCTAATGAAACTTCAAAGCTTTTGCACAGCAAAGGAAACCATAAACAAGACGAAAAGACGATCCTCAGAATGCGAGAAAATATTTGAAAATGAAGCAACTAAGGACTGATCTCCCAAATTTACAAGCAGCTCATGCACCTCAATATCAAGAAAACAAACAACCCAATCCCAAAATAGGCAGAAGACCTAAATAGACATTTCTCCAAAGAAGATATACAGACTGCCAACAAACACATGAAAGGATGCTCCACATCATTAATCATTAGAGAAATGCAAATTAAAACTAATTGTCATACAGAGTGAAGTAAGTCAGAAAGAGAAAAACAAATACCGTTTGTTAACACGTATATCTGGACTCTTAAAAAAAAATGGTTATAAGGAACCTAGGGTCAAGATGGGAATAAAGACACAGACCTCCTAGAGAATGGGCTTGAGGACATAGGGAGGGGGAAGGGTAAGCTGGGACAAAGTGAGAGAGTGGCATGGACATACATACACTACCAAACGTAAAATAGATAGCTAGTGGGAAGCAGCCGCATAGCACAGAGAGATCAGCTCAGTGCTTTGTGACCACCTAGAGGGGTGGGATAGGGAGGGTGAGAGGGAGGGAGACGCAGGAGGGAAGAGAAATGGGGATATATGTATCTGTATAACTGATTCACTTTGTTCTAAGGCAGAAATAACACACCATTGTAAAGCAATTATACTCCAATAAGGATGTTCAAAAAAGGCTATTAAAAGACAATTTAAAAAGAAACAAAACTTCTGATGCTACTGCTTTGTTCACAAGATAAATCCCTAAATCTGTGATGTAGAAACCTACTTCTTCAGCCTTTCCTTCCTGCACTGTCTCTAGTGTCCTGTCCCTCAGAAACACTCAGCTCAGGCCACTCTAGGCATGGTGCCCTTTCGTGCTGCAGGACCCTTGGCCGAATGCTCCTACTTCTCTGTCATTCATGAGGCCTTCCTTTTTCATTCACTCAGAGCCAATTACTCCTTCCTGCACTCCTGCTGTGTTGAGTGGAGCCTAAAGCATAGCAAGCATCTCATTGCATAATTATATGTTTACATTGGTCTTCCTCATTAGGCTTCTTTGGAGGCAGGACTGAGTCTCATTTACTTATGCATTTCCAATGCCTATTATGAGGTGCTTTCCATTAAAAAAAAAAATCAACTTTTAATGAATAAATGGGGCCTGATGAGGCACAGTTTGACAAGGTCTTTGGTCTTCAGAGTCTCTTATCAGTTACTCAAAACCTTCACCAGCCTCCTTGAGGCCTCCTTACCCTTTCATTCTCGGCAGACAGAATCAATCTTACCTTATTGAGAAAATTTTGACTCTAAGGTGCATCCTTCCCACATTAGCTGTCCCTGCAACTTCTCTGAATCTGCCCTCAATGAAGTCTCAATGGCTTTTTAATTGCCATAAACCCCTACACTTTTAAGGTAGGTCAACTGTGCCAATTGTCAAATGTAAATTAATTCCACAGTGAAAAATAATTTCATATCCACCTTTGCAAGATGTGGAAAAATGGGAACTCCAGTGTATAGCCACTGAGAACATAAATTCATATAATCACTTTGAAAAAATAAAGGAAGGACTATCTAAGCAAGCTGAAGATGTGCAGAGCCTTTCTGATCCACCAATTTCTCTCCTTGGCATAAATCTCAGGAACGTTCTGGCAAATGTACACCAGAAAACACATGCAAAAATTCCTTACAGTAGTTTAAAAATAGGAAGCAATCCAAATGTCCGTTTTCCAGAAGAAATGGGATGCCTATAATGGCATACCATACAGCGCTGTAAGTGAAGAATAAAATGTAGTGAAACTGTAATAAATAAATGTAGTGAAAATTAGGTAAATAAATAAAATGTAGTGAAAATAAGCATAATGTTAAGCAGAAAAATGATAAGTTAGAAAATTTTATTGAGTAAAATTGATATAAATTTCAAAAATGTGTAAAAAGAAATGAAGTGATTTAGGATATCAGATACTTGTGTTAAAACCCCAAAGAAAAGAAAGGGAATAAAACCAAGAATTCAAGGCAATGGTTCTATTTCAGTAATCAGTTTAGTGGGGAGGGGGAATGCCTCCAAGGAGAGGCATGGGAGCTTCAAAGTTATGGGTTTATGTCTTAAGTTCGGTGCTGTATACGTGTGTTCGTTTCACATATAAGTAATACTCTTACACCTAAGTAATTACACAAGAATAATATCAAAACATCCATATAATTAATACACTTGTGTATGATTCAGTGGTCTTTAATTTTAAAAGGTAAGAAAAAACATTTCTTCTAAGATGGCCACATTATTTTTCTGGCAAATTAGAGGTTTGAACTACTTCTGGATTAAAATATATTCCTGTTTTTGAATATTTCAAGGTCAGTGTGAATGACAGAGATTTTGGGGGTTCAGATACCCCGATCCAAATGAAAGCAAGTACTCTGAAATGTGTCCTTTCATGAGTAAACCAGAAAACTTGACTCTTGGAAAAGGTCTTTTTTATTTCTTGTATTTTCTAAAGGATTCACCACTAATACCCACTCAATACAGCAAAAGAAGTGGGGCTTTGGCTTTTCTGAGTGCAACTGACTGATTTCATCTTTTCTCTTTATAGAAAAGGTAACTTTAAATATCCATTTTAAGTTTCCACTAGTAATGTTCTTCCTAATTTCCACATACATCTAATTAAAGTAAGCATCATATAATATCATAGTTGGTATTAGACTAATGCAAATGATAAGAAAGACAGAAAATAAGAATGGCATGCCAGTGAAATACAATTTTACTACTAGCAGTTATTACCTCCTGAGAAGAGAGATTGGCAAATAAAAGGAATTTCACCTTTTTCTTTCTTCCCTTCTATAGTATTCAAATCTTTTACAAGTATGTGTTACTTTTGTAACAACACAAACAAAAGATATAGTATAGATATTACGTGTGTCGAATAATTTATTTATATTTAAGGACACATTTTTATGTGTTTACTCAGAAAACTAGATTTTATAGTAACTATGGCATTTTGTGTAAGGCAAAATTGCCATGTGGGTGAAGTTAGCCTTTGGTCATCTTCCACTTTGCCTTTGTTTCTGTAACCTTGTGTCACACCCTTGACCTAGCCAAGGCATCCACTCTCCAGTCACCCCCTGCCTGCTGTACATCTCCTTCCCGTGCAACAAAATTTCCCCTTCTTCTTTACCTAAATCCAATTCACGCAGTGTCCTCATTTAAGTTAGTCGTCACTAGAGTATCATAGGCTTCAATACAAGCAGACTTTGTACTGTTCTGATAAACAAATTTCAAATTCCATAGTATAGTTAAATACTACCAGTCCCCCTAAAACATGATTCAGATTTCATTGCCACATATTAACTGTGAGTCATTGCATAAAGCACACACTTTGCTGCTAGCTCTTCAGTCTGCAAAGCACTAGGTGAATAACAAATGTGCGTCACCATCAGTGACCAATCACATCGTGTCTTTCACATTTTTCTCGGTGATTGGTCACTGCGCTCTGTTATTCAGTTCAGGCACAGGCAGCAAATTGTATTTGGGTTGCCTCCTTGTCTCCCAGTGATAAATCTACATGACAATTTATAAAAACAGATACTCAAAAGGGAGAATAGGTCGACAAAGATAAAAACACAGCAAAGAAATGATAGTGATAGCTCTGGAAGTGAAATTCAAATCCCGTGCAAATGGAGTTAGAGAAGAAATAGCTGATCACGGGAAAGTTGATGGTGCTTTGGTTCTAAGATTCTGGATATGCACCAGAAGGAACTCTTGAAAGTACGTTTACTGACATAAATGAGGAAAGTGGTTGTAATGAAAAGAATAAAGATGTCCTAGAGGAAGTGACACTAGTGAAAGCCTTCAGATTAACGGAACTCTGAGAGATATGTTCTGACATTAAAAAAGCAAAGGATAAAATGTTGGAAGCAGATCCGAACCTAGAAAGGGGTATTACAATTTGCCAAGGCACAGAGAAGATGATCATTCCAGATCGTAGGTCATATGACAAGGAGGCAAGCACTATTCAAACTGCTCTTGATACTTTTTCTTTAACAAAGAAATAAAACATTTTAATTCTTAATGTGCCTAATGATTTACATTATAGTGTACTAAATAATATGTATACTCAAATACAGTATACTAAATAGTGTATTAAATAAATTAAAATGTTAGTTTTATTTTCTATTTCTCTATACGTGTACAACAGAGTTTTTAAAGTTTTGACAAAAATTTTCAAGTCAATGGAACATTTTAATTTTTTTACCCTGAGATCACTTTGCACAGTTTCAGCTTGCACAACCATCTTCACGGTTCTGTGCTACCATGCGAAGTGTGGGTTTCCTGTGTTTGACATGAAGGTCAATTAGTGTCTGCTACACTAATTAAAACATTCGCAGCAGAAGATGGTAGAACTAGCATAGACCGCGGTGGACTGGAGTTGAAGCTCTGACTCTGAAACTTGTTTGCTTTGTGACCTTCACTTTTTCACTTAACCTCTCAGAATTAGTTTTCTCATTTATTTGTACAAGAGAGATGTTAATACTACCTAATTTGTAGCTTGGTTGTGTGGATTAACTCAAGGGAACGAAAGCAGTAAATTATAAAGCATAATTCAAATATTAGTTGCTATCAAAAGGCATACGATTTGGAGGTGAGTGGATCAAACCCTCACGCACATCACATTCTAAAACATGGTGATGAGTGACATAATATGCTCTTCCAAAAAAAAATTAATCGTAAAGGAGAGCTTTTCATACAGTATTTCTGCAACTAGTGCAAGGCATTTAAAAATAGAAATTATTCCTGGAGCTTAAGTTCTACTCCAACCTTTCCTTCCTATTCATAGGTTCTATTAACTGCTTAAACTATTCCCATATTTAAACTTATTTCTCATATTATCATTTGGATTCCAAACTTTTTGAAGTCTGTATCCGTTCTCAAACAACAGTTCCCTGCTGTACTCTTGAATCATTTCATTGACTTAGTAAACTGAGATTCCAATGAACTGTTGATTATACTCAATGCATAACAAAATACTGAAAGGAGGAAAATGTTCAACTGGTTTCAAAAAGGATGTTTTAAATTTAGTTTGAAATTCTTGAATTTTCTAGAAGGCTAATAATTTCAGAACTGGCCTTCAGTGATAAGGTGGTATAAATACAACAAGGTGTCAGTTTTGGAAAGAATGAATGAGCTAGATCCAGAGCAAAATTTACAAATGGTCCCTGGTCATACCAACTTAATTTGTAATCCCAGAGATGGTCTGCAAGATACACCAACAAGCCCAGTCCTTGGCTAAGTAATAAAGTCTATACTGCCTTTAGTGCTCATCACCTTTCATGCCCTAATTTCATTAATTAGAGGACTTTCTTAAAGGGTGGACTCCATACAAAAGCTCTCAGGGACTGCTTGGTTCTCAGAGGAAGAGAGATGTGGGTGAGATCTCTTAAACCTGAATCCTTGAGCCGCTGGCTACTGCGGCCACAGTTTCAGAAGGGAAGTTAGTAATGGGTACCTTCCTGATAAACCAATAGTCTTTAATACTGCCTGAAGGGTTGAACAAAAGCCCTGTTTGAATGCTAATCTGGGTACTGCTCTAGCCCTAAAAGCCTAACCAGCAGCAGACCAAACATTTTTAGGCTCTTTTATCAGAATATAAACCAGATCTCGGTCCAGAAACTCTTACCTTGCAACTCTGAAATTGCCTCAGATGGGGACAAGGGAAAAACAAATCAAGGAAAATAGAAAATAGCTTTTTTCTTTCTTTTTTTTTTTTTTAACCCGAGACTCGGAAGAGAACTCACTTAAGCCATGCGTGACATGCCTGCCTTTCCTCAGCTCCAAATTCAGACCTGCTAGGCTGTGAAGGCAAGCCCACTGCCCCAACCCCCACCCCGAGTTGGGAGGTACACACGTGTTTTCATCTTACACCAGCTGTTAAAGAGCTGTACGAGTCCATCTAAAAGGAAAATGCTACAAATGAGAAAGGGTCTGGAAGATTCTAGAAAGAAGGAAAAAAATCACAGAGACAAAAGGGCTCCACACATCAAAAACCACATAAAAGTAGTGAGAACTGTAAAAAGGATCCCTACGTATCCATTGCCCAGACTCTGTAATTACCAACATTTTGGTAATCTTGCCCTGTTATACGGGAGGTCAGTAAACTTTTTCTGTGAAGGGTCAGACAGTAAATATTTTGAGTTATTTGACCCATATGGTCCCTGTCACAACTACTGCACTCTGTTGTTGTAGTGTGAAAGCAGCCATAGATTACAAACAAATGAGCACATATGTGTTCCAATGAATTTCATTCACAAAACCAGTCTATCCTCACCACCCACAGGAAATCCTCTTCTGATTTCTTTCTTCACAGGTTATTCCTCATCTTGAACATCATTGAACTGTATCCTTCTGCTTCTTTCACTGAGCATAAATTTGCGATTATTTCATGTTGTTTGTATCAGTAGTTCGTGCCTTTTATTGCTAAATATTGATAGCATTCCATTATATGATAATGGAATAAATAACTATATACATGTTATTTTGTTTATCCCTTCTTCTGTTGATGGACATTTGGATTGTTTCCAAAATTTTTGCTGTTATGAATAAAACTTCCTTCAACATTCCTGTACAATTTTATAGAAATAAGGTTTAATTTCCTGAGGATGAAATTAATAAATTATTGATTTATGATTTGTCAAAAGTGACTAGTACAGTGAGTATATCATTGTATGCTCCCTTCAGGAATGTATACGAGATCTAGGTCGTCCACATTCTTGCAAACTCTTGGTACTGTCAGTCTTTTAAAATCTTAGCCTTTCTAGTGGTTCTTCAGTGATATTTCATTGTGATTTTAATGTGCACTTCCATGATGACTAATGTGTTTAAGCATTTTTCAAGTATTGGCCATCCAATATATGACTTTTGTGAGTGTCTAAGACTTTTGGCCCTTTTTAATTGAGTTGCTTGCCTTTTAATTATTAGTGTTTCTAGATCTGAGTCTTTTGTCAGATATATATATGTATTGGGAATATTTTCTCCGAGTCTATAGCTTTCCTCTTTTTAATATTCTTATTCTTTACTTTTTTCCCATATACCCTCTCTTTTACCTCCATATACCATTTCTTCTATTATTAATGATTTATATTAATATGGTATTTTTTGCAATGGATAAGCCAATAGTGACAATTATTATTAAATAAAGACCATAGTTTAATTACAGTTCATTCTTTCTGTTGTTCAATTCTGTGGGTTTTGATAAAAGCATAATGTCACGTAGCCACCATTACAGTATCATATATAGTAGTTTCACAGACCTGTAAATGTCTTGGGCTCCATTTATGTATTTATTCATTCCTAACCCTCCCCTTCCCACCAAGACCTGGCAATCACTCATCTTTTTACTGTCTGTAGAGTTTTGCCTTTACCAGAATGTAATAGAGTTGGAATCATACAGTATGTAGCCTTTTCGGCTCCTTTCACTTACCAATATGTATTTGAGGTCCCCCCTCGTCTTTTCATAGATTGGATAGCTCTTGTCTTCTGGTTGCTGAATAATACTTCACTGAATGGATGTACTACAGCGTGTGATAAACACATTCACCTATTTAAGGACATCTTGGTTATTTCCAAATTCCCACTCTGAGCCTGTGCCTCGGGGCCTTGACCTTTACAAGTTTTTCTCAGATTCTTCCACCCCTTAGGTGAGACACGAAGGCTAGTGGGACCTGGGGCTGGGTGTTTCCCTTCCTTCACCTCAAAGACTAGAAGAGAACGAAGTTCGCTCTTCCCCTACTTCAAAGGCCAGAGGCGACTGAAGTTGATTATTTTCTTTCCCTGCATGAGTTAGGTTCTGGTAAAACATTTTGGTTGGTCTGTGATAAAATAGTTGCCCTTAAGGTCAGGTCTTTTTAAGGAAAATTGAATCCTCTGGCAGCATTTCGAAATGGTTACCTCCCCCTCCCCTGCTATGAGGGGTTTTTTCTCTGATCGCAGTGACAACCTGGTGAGGCTCCGGGGAGGGGAAGTAAAATTCACAGAAGTTTGGGGGTCCCCTAAGGCTGCACCCTCCAGAATTTTAATCTCTTAAACTGGTCCACTCTCAGTCTCCAGCAATTAGCCAATTATCCCTTATTCCTGCTAATTTCTGGCTCCAGGGAAGTTTTCTGCCCCTGGTAAACTCTGATTCTCTGTATTCACCTCTCTCTTTCCATTTTTCAGGTCAACTGTTTGCTTTGTGACTTCAGTTCTCTGACGGATCTAAGAAGAGTCGTTGATTTTCAGTTTGTTCAGCTTTTTCTCACTGCGACGACTTCCGGGCTTTTTATATGCTTGACTAGAAACTGGAAGTTTTTGCTTTTTTATTCACGGCATCTTTTGAGAACAGAAGGTTTAAAATTTGATTAACTCGTTTATCGTTTTTCTTTCTTTTATAGTTAGAGCTTTTTGGAATTCCATATAAAAATAATCTTTGCCTAATTTCCAGTTTGCTAAGATTTTCCTTTCATTTTCTGCTGGAAGCTCTATAATTTTGGCTTTTACATCTAAGACTATAATCCATTTGATAATAATTTTTGTATATCATGCATCAGGATTTTTTCCACACAGATATCCAGTTGGTTATACAGCATCTATTGAAAAACCTGTTCTTTCTTCATTGAATTGCATTGATGCCTTTTTCAAATATTTGACTATACACGTGGGTGTATTTTTGGATATTAATTCTGTTGCACCCGTCTTTCCTAACTCCAGAACCGCACTGTCTTGATTACCTCATCTTAAAATCAGGAAGTAGAAGAGCTCCAACTTTATTCTTTTGCTATTCTAAAACGTTCCCTTTTGCGTACAGATTGTAATATCAGCTGGACAACTTTCATGAAAAACTCTTTGGCATTTTTTATTGTTATTTCATTGAATCTGTAGATTGGGGGGAAATAGTAAATCCTCCAATCTATTAGCATGATGTATTTTTTCATTTATATACATGAAGAGGTCTTCGTTCCTCTCAACAAACGTTATAGTTTTCAGTGAGGAATATTTATGTCTAGATATTTATAGTTATTTATACTTTTGTAAGTAGTGTTAATTTCTGAGTTTTATTTGCTAATTGCTTTTGCTAGTAAATAGAAATATAACTGATTTTTTTTTACATTGACATTATCTCCTAAGACCTGTTTGAGCTCATTTATTACAGCTAGTAGATTTTATGTGGATTTCTTTTGATGTTTTTCATCAATTTTGGAATATTTTCAGTTTATATTCCTTCAAGTATTTTTTTTTCATTTTTTTTCTCTATGGTTCTGAGATTTCTAAATGCATGCATGGGTTTTTTTAAGGTTTAATTTATACTAGGGTACCTTTAATATCTTAGCTCAGTGTTTCCATATATCAAGAATGTACAGTATCAAAAAAAAGAACATTTGATCTCCAATCGTGGTCAAGAACAACTCATAACTAGCGTAAGTTTGAATCTGCTTATAGAAGAAAATCCAACTTGCTGTCCACCTCTGATATTAGA
The DNA here is from genome assembly GCF_003031525.2 of Neophocaena asiaeorientalis asiaeorientalis. Classification (NCBI taxonomy): domain Eukaryota; kingdom Metazoa; phylum Chordata; class Mammalia; order Artiodactyla; family Phocoenidae; genus Neophocaena; species Neophocaena asiaeorientalis. Next base: position 4,551,360 of record NW_020174268.1, on the reverse strand, counting down.
AAATAATTTAAGTAACAGATGTTGCAAAGTAAAGATACAGACACTAAAACATGATAGTTTAGTAATAAGGTGGCAGCATTCCTCATCTGTCACCATGAAACTATAGTATCAGTTATTATATACTGTTACATACAGATACGTTTTTCATCAATGTTGGAAAATGTTCAGTTGATATTTCAAGTATTTTCTGATTCGTTTTCTTTCTCTAGTGTTCTGAGATTTCCAAATATACATGTCAGACCACTTGATATATTATCCCATTGGTATCTAACACTGTCTTCTTTAGTCTTTTTTATCGTGTGCTTCATTGCATATAATCTGTACTAGGCTATTTTCAATTTCACTTATACTTTCATCAGTATTTATTTTGCTCTTAAAATCAATGTATTTTCTATTTCAGATATTTGTTTTACATACCCAAGATCTCTATGTGATTTTTCTTTAATAGTTTCCATTTCTTTACTAATATTCCTTTCCTGTTGACCTATTCTTTCCATGTTTGCCTGAAAATCCTTGGACATTTATATTAATTATTTTAAAACCTTCATCTGCTTGTTCCAATACCTGGTTCACCTATGAATTGCTTCCTTCCTCTCCCCTGCCCACCAATTAAATTGGGGTTCTACATTCTTGCTTCTTTTTACACCTAGTGACTATTTTTTTTTTTTTTGCCACCCTATGTGGCATGTGGTATCTTAGTTCCCCAGCCAGGGGTTCAATCCATGCACTGGAAGCGTGGGGTCTTAACCACTGAATCGCCAGGAAAGTCCTTATGCGTAGTGATTTTTGACTGATATCCAGACATTATGTATAGAAAAACAGAGGAGATTGAGAAATATTTTTGCATTGCCTTGTTTTCCCAGAGAGCAGGGTATCTAGTGTCTAAGATGAGATAAGCTGGATTTCACTGAGTGTTGATTTGATCTGTGACTGAGCTTCAGCTTTAAGGGGTTAAATTTAAGTCTGATTTAGCCCAACCTCTAGTGCTGCCATCACCATGGACCTGCCACTGCCACCACAAATCACTCCCACTTCCAAATACCAGCTAGGGGCTACTTTTTCAAGAGTTTGAGCATTTAAAAGGGTCTTCTCTCTAGAAATCAGCTCATTAAAACTTTCTCCTGTCCATCTCTCTTAGACAGTCCTATTAAAATACATGATTTTAATATTACCCAGGTTTTTCTTGGTGCTAATATGTCAGAAAAGATAATCTCTGTCTTTCCATATCTAAACCATACATGGAAGGCCTCATATTTTTGGAGCACTATTTTAATCCAGAAATGATGTCATTTTACCACTGAGTACTTCAATAGGCTTCTCCAATTGGAATGTTTAACAATCTCCAAACCATTATAACACCTAAAAATTAATTATAATTTCTCAATATCATTTTATACCCAATCCATATTTAAATTTCCCTATTTATCTAAAACACCCTCTTCCTGTTGGTTTATTCAAGTCAGTATTCAAAAAGGGTCTGTAGATTGCATGTGTTTGTTATGTCTCTTGGACTCTATATTTGACAGCAGTCACTCTATTTTGCTATTTTATTTTTACACACCATTTGTTGGAGAAACCAGGTTGTCTCATGCAGTGTCCTACATTCTGGATTTGGATGGTTGCTCTCTTGTCCTTGCGGTTAATGTTTTCCTCTATCTCCCATAGTTATTGTAAAGTATTAGACCTAAAGATTTGGATTATATCCAGATTTATTTAATTTTAGTGTAGATATTTCATGTCTATATCTCATCAGGAGGCCCATAATACCTAGTTACCCCCTTGTGTAATTCCAAAATTGGTGTCAGTCTAACTCCATTATAACATTTTAACACTTAAAAGCTCTCATTGACATCTCACCAAGTGGTTTTCGTGGCTACTGTTTAACATTTTAACCAGTGGTCACAAAAGAATGACTTTCAAATTCTATCATTTCCTCTTCATTTATTAGCCGGAATTCTTCTATAAAGAATATCTTTCATCAACCATAGTCATTTCTTCTATAAAAGTGGTATGTATATTCCCAAAATCACTGCATTATGGGATTTTGTCAATTAGCTGTAACAGGGTTTATAGGAAAATAAGGCTGAGGCTGAACATGAACTTGAATAATCTTACAGGTAATATAATATAAAGAAAACTCAGATATGTGACACAGTTTAAAATATTTAATTCCTAATAAAGAAAGAAATACTACAGTAAATAATGAACTTTACCTTAGCAGTAGACATCAAGTTTGCTTGGCAAAAGTAGATGTGTTCAAGTGCTGTAACTGTTAATTTATGGAGAAGAAGAAGAAAATACATGATCATTAAGATAAAATGTAATGAGGTCAGAGGCTCTAGCTCATTGTCCTGGTGGGTTTTATTGGTTGTTGTTTTTGTTTTTTGGTCGGTGATGGTGGTGATGTTTTTTCCCTACATTGGCTTAAAACATAAAATTGGATTTTGTTGTTTTACCAAGTTTTTCCCTTTCACAAAGCTGCAGCTTATACATCTCAGTGAGCTTATACATCTCAGCTTGTACATCATCTTAGAGGCAAAGGTGCCTCTAAGTGATATCCTGCTGTACTCAGCATCCTCACCTGTATCCTACAGCTCACTGCAAGTGCTTCTCAGGCCCAGTGAAAGCAAATAATTGTGATGTGTTAAGATCTATCGTTCCTTTTACGTTCACAGCATCGTATTTTAGGGTGCACAATTTTTGGATTCCTTTAGATCTATAGATTCCCTCAATAGCACACATTCTCTTGTTTATTTCAAAACACTTTATTGTTTCAAGCTTCTCTTCAATACATGAGGTTTTCCTTTTTCATTCATTGCCTGGATTCTTATAACCAGGATATTTACTTATGGTTTAGATTCTGTACCTAAGTTTTCGAACTCTGGAGAACACGTTTCACACAGATAGGGCAATGCCTATGAGTAACTGAATAAGAGAGAATATGACACAAGAGTGTAGGTTTCGTATATTCTTCCACAAGCCATTATGCTCTTCTCAGATGAAATGACCGCACACAGTGGGTGTAACTTGGTAGTTCAAGACATTCACCTTGTAAAAAATTGTATATTTTGCATTTTGGTGATTTCTCCTTTTATCTACTATGTATGAACAGATTCAGGCATTACAGACAAGCATTATACCAAAAGGATCATATGTTGTATAGGAAAGATAGGAGAAAATCTTAATTCTTTCTTCTTATTGACTACTTTTCAAAGTAATGAGTTGGTGCCCCAGAAACTTTCAGTGCTGTCCTGTGAGCTGTTTTATACATTTTAGTATTAAGAACTTATGGATTTTTAGGTCGAATGTGCTTTACTCAGTTGCAGTTATTATGTTTTTAATGCTTAAATTTGTCCCATCCTGAGCCAGTGAGAGGCCCTTTTAGCTTGTTTCAGTGTTCTACTGAAATAACACCATTAATCTTTGATAACGTTTTTCCTTTCTCAGCATAATAAGGTATATCTCAGACTCATTTTGCTCATCGCCTATTTCAGGCCTGGAACTGAGCTAGTTTTTCAAGGAGTCCTGCTCCCTTTTAGTAGAAAATGATATTAGAAACCACAATCTGGGTGATAAGAAAATTCATTGCTTTGGGATGTCATTGCAAACCTATCATTGCTTCTAGGTTTTTTAATGGACAAAGTCAGGAAACACATATATTAGAAAAAATAAATTATACGTTTGTACTGCTTTTTCTATTTCAAATTTAAGAATACAGAGCTTTTTCTTGACTTCTTTGATTTGACATTTTTACCTTTGTTTTCTCTTTGCTGAAAAGTCTTAGTTCCTAAAGGTCTTAACATAATTACTTATTTGGTTTGTATATTATTTCTATGATAGTTTCAAAATCACAATATGATTAATGTTAACTGAATGAAGTTCATGTCAGTCTGTTTTGTCCATGAAATAAATCCCAATAGAGACATTCAGCTAAAATAAGTATGCCTTAAACTCAATTGAAGTAATTACTTCTCTGTGTTTATGTCAGCAACTTGATACAGTTAGGCTTATTTCCTTCTTTTTCTTCCCCCTAATTTTTAGATACTGCTTTTTTTTCTCTTCTGAGTTTGATTTTTTTTTAATTATGTAAAATCTTTTACAGGGTTCCAGAAAGAAAAACTTTATGAGGTACATTCACAGAAGTCTCACTAGCATCTCTGTTCCTCCGTCTGGTTACCTCCTTGCCCAGGCACATAACCATACTTATTAAGTTGGCATTATCTTTCCAGTTTCTTTTATAAAATATAAGTAAATACACATATATACCCAAATTGCCTTCCTATTTCTCACACAAAGATAGCATTCTTCTTCATGTTGCCTTTTTAGACTCAACGGTATATTTTGGATATCAGGCCATATTCATATATTGATATCTTACCCATTCCTTTTCTCAGCTGCATAGCACTTCCTTGGGTTAATTAACCATAATTCATTGAACCAATTCCCTGTTAATGGGCATTTCAATTGCTATTATAAATAATGCTGCTATGAATAGGCTTGTTCAAAGAACATATAGTATTTTGCTAATGGGATAGATTTCGAGGCAAAGAGTGGATAAATATGCATATATTATTTCTAAATGGATTAGCAAACACCTAAAGAAAGTCCATGACATGAAAAGACCAAAAGAATCATGTAGCTATAGTGCTCCCAGCAGAAACAAAGATCCTTCTAGGGGACAATACTTTCGAAATAATATCACTATATTACTCAGAGAAAAAGAGGAAGAAAAGAATAAAATGACATTAAACAAAGAACATTCAGTGGGAGTTTCCTGGTAGTCCAGTGGTTAAGACTTCGCCTTCTAATGCAGGGCATGTGGGTTCAATCCCTGGTCGGGGAGCTAAGATCCCACATGTCTCACAGCCAAAAAACCAAAACATGAAACAGAAGCAATATTGTAACAAATTTAATAAAGACTTTAGAAAATGGTCCACATCAATAAAATCTTTAAAAAAAAAAAAAAGAACATTCAGAGAACAAAAATGAGCTCTTAAAAATTAAAATACTAGGGAAGAAATGAAAAATGCTGTAGTATATTTAGAAGATAAAAAAATCAAAGAAATTTATGTGAAATTAGCCAAAGATATGAAAAATAGGAGGAAAAAAAAAAGCAAGAATATTAGATTAGATGGAAGGTCCAAACAGTGGAAATCCAGAAATAGAGGACTGAGAAAATAAAAGCAAGGAAGTCATCAAAAACAAATTTATGAAAAAATTTCCATGAATAAATGACAAATGTTCCTAGATTAAAAGGATTCATTAGGAGACCAGCAGAGTAGATGAAAGTAAACACTCACCACAGCATGGCATGACATTTTAGCATTTCAGAACACTGAGGACAGTGAAGATTCTAAAAGATTTGAGAGAAGAAGGGGAGAGAGTTACATCACACACAAAGGTCAGAAATAGGACCGACTTCTGACGTCTCAGCAACAACATGGAAGCTAAAAGGCAGTGGACACCAAAAAAATTCTGAAGGAAAGAGGTTTCTAACTATAACAAAGGGGACCCCAAGACCACCCCCAGGCTCCATGATTCACTAGGAGGACTTACAGGATATAGTTGTACTCACTGCTATGGTTTATAACAGCAAAAGGAGACAAGGCAAAATCAACTCATAGTTTTTCCCCTAAAAAACTAATGACTTTGTTACTAATTCTTTTTGGACTCAATCCCCTTATTAGAACAGCAAAAAAGTAATGGAAATAATTTGCTCTAACTGTAGCTTGCATTTATTAATGACTTTTCCCTTTAAAATGAGCCCTGTATAACAGCTCTCATTTGGTCCTCAGCAATGCTGAAAGCAGCAAGGTAGCTGTTATCCCTGTTGCTTAAAATAAGACAAAAACATTGAGTGTTACTGAAATTAAGTCTTGATCAAGCTGACCCCACCGGTCAATAATGAAGCAAGAGCTGAAATCCAGATGTTCTAATGAAAACTCCAGACACTTTCCACTGTCTTGCTGCCACCTGCTACCAATCTCACCAGGTCACTTGACTCTCAAATGAATAATGGTCATGATAGCCCAAGAGGAAGATAGAACAACATGCCATAAAATATTATTATTATTACACAGCTCTAATGAAGCAACTCACTACAACACTAATCGGTAAATCAAATGCAATGGCTCACCCTATCTGCCTCACAGAAACACTGTAATTAACCTTTTTAAATCCATCAGGCAGAAGAGCTTCTTGGAGATTTTTTTTCTTTAATGTGCTTACATTCAAGCTGTGGATAAAGGCAGAAGTGTATGTGAATTACCCTGTGCTAAGTGCAACCCAGAGGCAGAAAAGTTCAACTTGGCTCTTCTGCTTCCCCCTCCCCACTGCGGTCAGTATAGAAACTCCTCTAGTCCCTACACACCACCTGCAAGCATCCCACAGGCGTCTTCTCCTTCAAACGGCTGGAATGTAGCAATTTGAGCAACAGGTGTATATAGCTTTTAATAATGAAGACATAGTGGATAATTCAGAACCAGAAAACTTGTAAAGGACCTAAAAACAAATTTCACAAAAGAGAAGAGCCAACAGAAATTTAAAATATTGCAACAATCACAACCTCCAATTAAGTGGAAAACATTTTGGGAGATCATGGTGCCAACATCATTTTTCACTGGTTGAATAGTGCATGTACAGAAGAGGGAGAGCAGGATGCACATCTGTCCTGCCCTGTTTCTACTGTATCAGGAAGAGAATTAAGTTCCAGAAGAGAAGAGAATCTAAATGACACTTCTTACTCTAAACATAATGTGAACACATGCAGGTTGCTGTGTGTTTACTGGACAAACACGACAGAGCTCCCCGTATCCTGTGGTCAACATCATTTACAGTTTTGATTAGATCGAGTATGAAATATTACAACTCCTCTGTGCATTGATACCTGCACATCCCACAACTAAACCACATACCAAAGCCTTGTTTACACTTGATTTCAGTCACTGGACCACTGCTTGAATGATATACTATACTTTTCAAAGTGTGGAGCAATGATCACTTTCATTGGAATAATGTATAATCATGCTAAAAAATTTTCAGGCTAAAAATCATGTCAAAAGTGGTCCAGAGGGCTTCCCTGGTGGCGCAGTGGTTGAGAGTCCGCCTGCCGATGCAGGGGATGTGGGTTCATGCCCCAGTCCGGGAAGATCCCACGTGCCACAGAGTGGCTGGGCCCGTGAGCCATGGCCGCTGAGCCTGCGCATCCGGAGCCTGTGCTCTGCAACAGGAGCCAGACCCGCTCCAGATTTATTGACTCAGTCTCCAGAGAGTGAATCTTGCAGATTCCTTTTAAATAGGCTTTCCAGATGATTGTTAGCTACACTGAAGTTTGAGAACCAGTGAGTTTCAGGACTCCTATCTGAGTAATACCATCCATAGTGCTTACTGAGGACACTGAACTTTGTTTTTACCTGCATAATTCATTTACTTTTTTAACCAGCAGCTATTGATTGTGTTTCTTTTTAATAAGCTTTTTAAAAAAATAAATTTATTTACTTACTTATTTTTGGCTGTGTTGGGTCTTCATTGCAGTGCTCAGGCTTTCTCTAGTTGCAGCAAGCGGGGGCTATTCTGTTGTGGTGCTCTGGCTTCTCACTGCAGCGGCTTCTCTTGTTGTGGAGCACAGGTTCTAGGTGCGCGGGATTCAGTAGTTGTGGCTCACGGGCTGTACAGCGCAGACTCAGTAGCTGTGGCGCACGGGCCACGTGGAGCTGTTGCTCCACGGCATGTGGGATCTTCCCCGACCAGGGCTCAAACCCGTGTCCCCTGTGTTGGCAGGCAGATTCTTAACCACTGCATCACCAGGGAAGTCCGATTGTGCTCTTTCTATATCATACCTTGTTCAAGATAACAAAGTATGATATTGAACAAAACACACACGGTCCCTGCTGCTCACCAAGGCATTTACATCCTAATGCATCCCATTGTATCATGAGATTATACTGAAGAGTTTTGGCAGCCACCACAGCAATGGGTATCAAACGTCACATGAGAAGCTTGTTAAACATCACGCATATTCAGCATATCTGGAGTGGATTTTAGGAATCTACATAATTAACACACTGCCCAGGTGGTTACAACCACACTTTGAGAAACCCGATCCCGGAGAGTTGGGATATAGAATACATAATTTGTTGTATATGTTTAGGCTTAAGTTAACATATTGTGCAACGTCTGTGGTTTCAGTTAAAAAAAAAGCACATATTTTATATCTGCCCAACATTTTCCTTCCAATTATTCAAGCAACTAGTTTTTACAAGTTATAATTATAAATAAGGAGATTTATTTAATAACTCAGCAAGTATTCAGCAAGCACTGTTGAGTACCTACTATGTGTCTTGCTCCCTGATGGACACCAGGAAAACAGAGATTGAAAGGCTTTGTCTCCTCCCTTAGGGAGCGGACAGGGAGAGGGGCTTGGTAGCTATCAATTTCCTCAAATGCCTTAGCAACTCTTATGGACAAAAGTGAGCTTGAGGCATAGAGGAAAATGATTGGCTGTGCCTAGGGAATCTGCAAACTGTGCAGAGAGGAAGTGACATGGGGACAGGTTTAAAGAATCCTTCCAGACAGAGAGGTAGAGGATTACAATATGTGCCAGGCATTGTGTGGAGTGTTTGTAAGCATGAGCTCATCCGTTTTCACACCATCCTTTGAGGTAAATGCTTTCATTATCACAATTTTATAGAAAAGGGACCTGCAGCCAGAGAGGGTACATGACTTGCCCCAGGTCACGTGCATAGTGAGCGGCTGCGCTGTCACACCCAGGCTGTGGGAAGCCAGAGCCTGCAGGCTTAGATGCTCTGCTCTGTCCCATCATAGGTGGAGGAAGAGCCCGAAGGCATGGGAGACCCTGCCATGCTCAGGGATCTCAAACAGCACAGGACCCAGAGCAGAACACATGTGGAAGGAGAAGAAGTTAAGAGCAGAAGTATGGGTGGGGCTTTGATTTCCAAGACACACATAAAAACTGGTTTCCTGACTTGACACTCTGAACTTTACATTTCTATTTTCAGGATTCAATACAAGAATCCATTCATGTAGGCATAAAGAAGTTGGTCCTCATTATTTGCAAATTCCATATCTGTGACTCATCAATGCACTCAAATATATTTATAACTCCAAAATCATTACTCGCAGTTTTTTCATGACCATTTGCGGACATGCACACACAGAGAGTAGTGAAAACTTTAAGTCCCCCCGTCACCCCCAACGCCCAAGTTCCTGGCTGAGGTGACACAAGAGCTTTCAGCTCTCATTATGTAAGCAGAAGTGTGCTTTCTACAGTCTATTTAGCACCACTGTTTTCACATGTTTGTGCTTTCTGTTGGTGATTTTGCTGTTTCAAATGGCCTTTAAGCACAGTGCTGAAGGGTTCTCTGGTGTTCTAAAAGCAAGAAGGCTGGCACGTGCATGATGGTGAAAATACACGTTAGGTAAGCTTCTTCAGGCGTGAGTTACAGCGCTGTTGGCCCTGAGTTCAATGTTAATTAAATATAAATAATAATAATATATATAAATACATAGCATATATTATAGAATATATTATATACTATAATTATTAATTATACTGTATTATATACTATAATATAGACATTGTTCAATATTGAACTCAGGGCCAACAGCACTATAACTCAGGCCTGAAGGAAGCTTCACTAACACGTGTATATTTTGGGTTGGCCAGAAAGTTTGTTCATGTTTTCCTGTAAGATGCTATGGAAAAACCCAAACGAAGTTTTTAGCCAACCCAATAGTATCTGACACATACACACACACACACATACATTTGGTAGTGTATATATGTCCATGCCACTCTCTCACTTCATCTCAGCTTACCCTTCCCCCTCCCCGTGTCCTCAAGTCAATTCTTTTTTTAATTCCATATATATATGTGTTAGCACACGGTATTTGTTTTTCTCTTTATGACTTACTTCACTCTGTATGACAGTCTCTGTGTCCATCCACTTCACTACAAATAACTCAATTTTGTTTCCTTTTATGGCTGAGTAATATTCCATTGTATATATGTGCCAAATCTTCTTTATCCATTCATCTGTTGATGGACACTTCAGTTGCTTCCATGTCCTGGCTATTGTAAACAGAGCTGCAATGAACATTGGGGTACATGTCTCTTTTTGAATGATGGTTTTCTCAGGGTATATGCCCAGTAGTGGGATTGCTGGGTCGTATGGCAGTCATATGGTAATTCTATTTTTAGTTTTTTAAGGAACCTCCATACTGTTCTCCATAGTGGCTGTATCAATTTACATTCCCACCAGCAGTGCAAGAGGGTTCTCTTTTCTCCACACCCTCTCCAGCATTTACTGTTTTTAGATTTTTTGATGGTGGCTATTCTGACCGGTGTGAGGTAATACCTCATTGTAGTTTTGATTTGCATTTCTCTAATGATTAGTGATGTTGAGCATCATAAGGTGTCTTTAAACAGAAACACACATAAAACAAGGTTACATATTGATCAGCTGATAAAAATATGATCAGAGGTTTGTAGGAACCCAACTTCTGTATTTTGGTGAAAGACAATTGTTCAATGTTTGCTAATTCAGTGTTCACAGTGATTGTATAGAATATAACTACCACAAATGACAAGAATAGTCTGTATTTTCAGAAGTGAAATGAAATTAATAATAATGATAATACCTTCAATATATTGAACATTTGCTCAGATACCATGCCAACTGCCTTATGCTTGTTAACCATTTTAATTTTTGTGACAGCTATATGAGGACAGTATTATTATTGCTGCCCTACAGAGGAGGAAACGAAGACACAAGAGGTCAGTTATCTCCTCAGGATGATATAGCTAATTAAGTGACAGAGACAGAATTTGAAACTACGTCTGACTTCAAAGCCCAGGTGATAGGGTGGAGCAAGTATTCATACAATCTCCAGAATTAAGGAAGCCCCATTTGTAAACACCAGTATCATCGTTGCATGTTCTCTAATTGAAACCATTTTGGATAAGGATTTTATTTGTTGGGTCGCCAGTGTTAACTTCATCATCTTTCTACATGCTAATACGTTGGTCCTTTCATTTGGACACCTGTATTCTTCAGTGCCTGATGGGTAAATCTTCAGGACAAAATTTCTTCAGTCCCAGATGGGTAGGTCATACAAGGCAAGGCGGGTCATTCACATAAATGACTTTGGACCCCTCTATATTATTTATGCAACTTCCTGTAAACCTATAGTTATTTCAAAATAAGAAGTTTTTTAAAATGACCTTTGAAATCCCTTCCAAATCTGAAATTCCATGACTTCCTGAGCTTGCCTTTCCGGATGCTTAGCACAGGATAATGTACTTGTGGATGTTAAAGAGACTCCAGAGGACCAAAGCAGTAATGGACGTACATCAGTTCTTTGCTGGTGCCTAGGAAGATCAAATTTCTAAGTGGTAATATCCCCAGAAGTCCAAGGCTATTTAAAGACAATGTACCTCCATAGATACTACATAGATACTGTGAGGACACTTTCAGAGGAAGGTCAAGTTAATACAATAGAAACAGACCACATCTGTGTTGTAGCAGGCTTCAACAATATTAACACAGCAAGTGTGACTTGCCTTAAAATAGCTTACTTTCTTTGTAGAATTCACAGAACATAACCACACATTTAAACATCCAAAGTTATTGTAAAACAATATAGTTAGGAGACAACAAACACACTAAAATGCAAAAATAAAACAAAACAACAACAAAAACTACCTGACTTCTTCCCCACTGACACATCGTATAACAAGATATATATTTGGAAGTCTAAACTACTCATCTCAATGTGCACAATATGGACATGTGGGGATGTCCTGATTCTCAGGACATAACTTTTTAGCCAATTTATGTAAATAGCTTTTTGGACTTCTAATTACACCGTTTAGAATCATAAAAATGTAGTTAGTGAAAAACTAATGCACAAAACCCAGCCTAAGTAAAGAACAAGGAAACTCAAAACCCTTGAGGCTACCCAGCCATTCTCTATCTTGTTGACTCATGAAATCTAATGGCTAAGTACTGCAGGCAATATTTTAAATGTTTTTTTTTTAATCACAGAGGTAGCTGCCAGTTTACTACATTAACAGCCATAATATAATGGAATTAATTTTTGGAAATTACATATCTAGCAAGATATGAAGGTCATTCTTACAAAGTATTACACCATCAACAAAAATGCTAATGCCTCTAGTGTATTCAGTAGGAAGACTACATTGAATTTTGATTTGATCAAGTTTTGATCATGTTTGTGATCCTCCTGATGAATCTGTGATCAAGTATTCATAGTCTCAAAAGACTGGAACAAGTTTTATCTACATCAGTGATGTCACATGATGTCTCCCTGACATTTCAAAAGGTGCAAAATTGTCATCAGGGAAGAGCCAGTTGGCCATATAAACAAGTCCCATAGGGTGACATATTCCCAATTATATTTATCTTTTCTTATTTATTGCACTTGTCTATGTACTAACCAATATGATTTAGTCAAAAAAAAACTTGTATTTTACTTTCTGGTTTGAATCACATTGGCCTCTGAAGTCCAATGCATTTTTTTTCAAACTTTTATCATCCAGGCAACTGACTCTTACAGATCCACCTATGCCTTTTCCTGGAAATTATTTTTAAGATGAATCTAAGTATAATGCTAGCATGTTTGTAAATGTTGACGATATTTGAATTTCAGACTTTCAGCCTTCTTATGAGCCTAGTTTGAATTAAAGTGAAAGGTGAGGGCTTCCCTGGTGGCGCAGTGGTTGAGAATCTGCCTGCTAATGCAGGGGACACAGGTTCGAGCCCTGGTCTGGGAGGATCCCACATGCCGCGGAGCAACTAGGCCCGTGAGCCACAACTACTGAGCCTGCACGTCTGGAGCCTGTGCTCCACAATAAGAGAGGCCACGACAGTGAGAGGCCCACGCACAGCGATGGAGAGTGGCCCCTGCTCGCCACAACTAGAGAAAGCCCTCGCACAGAAATGAAGACCCAACACAGCAAAAATAAATTAATTAAAAAATAAAATTCCAATAAATCTCCATTAGATTTAAAAAAAAGTGAAAGGTGAAAGCATATACCTAATGTATTTTAGATTGAGGAACTCTCTTCAAGCAAGGGCTAATAAATATGTATTTGTTCGAAACAGTCCTTAGGTTTTGTCCGTATCTAAAGGTACTGAAAACTTCCTGTGATAAATTGAAAGCTATGTCCATTAAAGAAATAATTGATAAGCTGGACTTCATTAAGATTAAAAACTTCTGCTCTGCAAAAGACAAAACTTCTGCTCTCATTCAAGAGAATGAGAAGACAAGCCACAAACTGGGAGAAAATACTTGAAAAAAAAACACACCTTGTAAAGGACTGTTATCAAAAATGTACCAAAAAACTCTTAAAACTCAACAATAAGAAAACAAACAACCCAATTAAAAAATGAGCCGAGGACCTTGAAAAAGAAGATATACAGATGGCAAATAAGCATATTAAAAGATACTCTACATCAAGTCATCAAGGACATGCAAATTAAAACAAGATACTACTATGCACTTATTAAAAGATCAAAGTCCAGAATACTGACAATATCAAATGCTTGTGAAGATGTGGAGCAATAGGAACTCTCATTGGTGGTTTAAATGCAAAATGGCACAGCCACTTTGGGAGACAGTTTGACGGTTTCTTACAAAACTAAACATACTCTTACAATATAATCCTGCAGTTGTGCTCCTTGGTATTTACCCAAAGGAGTTGAAAACATATCCATACAAAAATCTGCACATGGATGTTTCTACCACTTTATTCATAACTTCCAAAACTTGGAAGCAACCAAGATGTCCTTCAGTAGGTGGTACATACAGATAATGGAATATCATTCAGAGCTAAGAAACAAATGAGCTATCAGGTCATGAAAAGACATAGAGGAAATTTAAATGTATATGACTAAATAAAAGAAGCCAATGTGAAAAGGCTACATACTGTATGATTTCAACCATATGATATTCTGGAAAAGGCAAAACTATGAAGTGAGTAAAAGGATCAGTGGTTGCCAAGGGTTGGGGAGGATTGGAGATAAATAAGCAGAACACAGAGGATTTTTAAAGCAGCGAATATACGCTGTATGATATCATAATGATGAATACATGTCAATACACACTTGTCCAACCCCTAGAATGTAAAACATCAAGAGTGAACCTGAATGTAATCTATAGACTTTGGAAGAGTATGATGTGTCAATGTAGGTTCATCAGTTGCAACAAATGCACCACTCTGGTGGAGGATGTTGATAATAGGGCAGGCAATGCATGCACGGGAGCAGGGGTTCTATGGAAAAATCTCTGTACCTCCCCCCCTTAACTTTGCTGTGAGACTTAAACTACTCTTAAAAAAGATAACGTCTTACAAAATTTGAAAGCTACTTTTGAAAAGCAAAGAATTCTAAATTTTGAACATAAAATTTGAGTTGTGCCCTCAATAGTAATTGAACCACCTGAAGATATGAGTTAGCCATGCTGGCCAAATATATATAGCATAACATAAGCAGATGATTTCTTTGATTCTGCTTTCATAAGTCAGGAAATAATATAGTTGCCTGAATTATCATAGTCATTGCAGCCATGGTTATCAGGCTACATTGGTTGCATTTTCCTTGAAGACCAATTCAAAACATTATTAGCCTGCAAAACTGTCCATAAACGTTCTTTGTTCTCTATTACCATAGCTACAACTCACCCACTGGTAAGATTGTGAGATATCATTTGATATATCTACTTTCCCATTTTATTAAAACTGTCATTTCTGTCAAGTCTAATTTCTTTTTGGCACAGCTCAATTTTTTTTTAGACCCTGAGACTGGCAGCCCAATGGTAATTTGAATGTTCAAGCTCTATTACTCTATTGTGTATATTGACTTTTATCACAATATGAAAACATTGCACAAAAAAATAAAATCCCTCCTTGGGTTCCATAGGATGTGGGAATCACCCTCATATCTAACCTCATCTTCTTCTCCACTCCCTTTCCTCTCTAAGCTCCATCCACATGCCCATGGCCTGCTTTTTTTTTTTTTTTTTTTTGCCTGTTGACCTTGACAAGGTCTTTCCTGCCTGACAGCCTTTGCATTTGCTATTCCCTCCCTACAACATTCTGCCCCCAGACCTCTACCTGGGTGAGAACTTCTTGTAAAGTCTGTTCTCAACGACTCTATAATCTCCCCAGAGAGTCTTCCCAACCATACCATCAAACAAAGCCAACCTACCGTGTCCTCTTCCCCAAGCAAATTTCTGTCAAATCACCAGGCTTCATTTACCTCTCTGGATTTACCACCATCTAAAATGATACTGCTCGTTGATTAGTCTACCTGTTCTTAATGTAGCCCTACTGTAGTACTGCAGTTTGAAGAAGAATGTCAAGTCCTGGTTTTATCTTTGACATGGAATGACCCAGAGGAATCCCACAGGTAGAATGAACACCTGCAGAAACCTCAGTGTCCCCTCCTTTCACTATAATATGAAAATGTATTAACTTTTAAAGGAATATACCATTTTATAGGCAATAGGTATACTGCTGAAAAGTTGTATGTGAGTGGGTTTTTCTTGTTTGGGTTTTTTTTAGAAATCAAATTATTTTTCAACTTCATTAGATAGGAAACTCACTGTTTAAGAAACATTAATTCAAATTGACTTATAAATAACTTTTTTCTTTAATTATGATTTCTTTTATAATTAAGAAAATAAAACCTACTCATTGCAGACAATTTAGAAAGTACAAAAAAAAGTATAAGGAAAGTAATTAAAGTAAACAGCATCTTATCACAGATAACATCCTGGTAATATTTCCATTTGTCCTTTTCTTCTATGCACCTAAACATGGACCTAGAGATTATCACCCTAAGTCAGACTGAGAAAGACAAATATCCTATGATATCACTTATATGTGGAATCTAAAAAAAGGATACAAATGAACTTATTTACTGAATAGAAACAGACTCACAGACATAGAAAACAAACAAGATTATCAAAGGGGAAAGGTGGCAGTGAAGGATAAATTAGGAGGATGGGATTAACAGATAAACTCTACTTTAAAAAAAATATATACTCAATATACATGCAAAGCCCTAAAGTGCATGCAATTTAGAACCCTACCTTTTTTGTGTGTGTTTCAGTTTTATTTTAGAAGCCTACTTTTTAACATTTCATTATATTTTCCTATGTCATATTTCCTAAAATAAAATATTTAAGAGCTATATGGTATTCCTTCAAGTATACCATAACTTATTTAGCGAAGCCTTTATAACTGAGCATTTAAGTTACTGATAAAATTTTGATTATCATAAAGAAAAGTGTGATGAATATCATCATACATTTGTATACTCCGAATCATATCAAATTTGGACCAAATATTTCACCAAATGGACCTGTCTGTTCAAGAAACACACAGCTGACGCTTATTAAGGTAAATCTACATTGGTGCTCTTTCAAAACTAGTGATACCAAAAAACAAATGATGACTCACAACCAAGTAATTTAGCTGAAAGACTCACTGCTTCTCTTTACTAGTGCATATTAATTAAACAAAATTCACTATCCTTGCCTGGACCCAAGGCATTTCATTACATGATAGACACATGTGACATTTCTGTGCTTCTCTAATATTAAATTCAGAAGGAGAATTTAGTAGTCAGAACCAAGTCTAGGTTAAAACAACCACAAAAACATCAGGGAAGACAAAATAAGGTTTGCAGAAGTTGCCGTACGCTATGTTGTGGTATACTTGGAAGACATGGACCTTGGAGTCCAACTCAACTAGTTAGACTCATGGGTACATTATTTCTAGAGGTTTGATCTTGGGCAATTTACCTATACTCTGAGATTTTTATTAACAGAAATGGAGATAATACCTATTTCACAGGCTTCTTTTAAGGATTAAATGTGACAAACTCCTAAGTCAGTATATTGACAACATATTAGGTACTCAATAAATAGTAGCTCTCTTTTATAAGGATCTAAAGGGAGGCAATGAATCATATACTAATAACCAAGTGATCACAACAGAAGTCTCAAGCTATAATCAAACACATACAAATGTCAGAGAGCAGAGCAGGGCCAAGGGGTAGGGTATAAACAAACAGTTGAGGATGAGAGAGGAGGCAAAAGCTGAAGGGGTGGGGAAGGGAACAGATAAGAAATCTAGGGTGAAACAAACACTCATCTGGAGAAGCTGAAAGCATAGGGAAGGTTAGGGTCAGGCAGGCAGAGGTGAACCAGGAGAGGTACCTGGGCAGCTAAGACAGATTCTTTTTATGAGCAGCTGATAGTTGAACAGGGCTAGTGCAGGTCTTGAAGGTAAGTCAGAGCACCTGCTAGAGTTGGGAATGATGGGACAAGCCTCAAACGTGTTAGACACCTATTCACTGGTTCCCCAAGAACAGCACAGATAAAGAGTACCGTGCATCAGTTAGAATGCAATCAGGTGCAAGTAATGAAAAATCCAGTTAAGGCAATTAAAACATAAACATGTTTGTTTACTTAACAAAAAGTCCAGAGGTAGATGTGGTTGGTTTAGAAACTCACTGACGTCATCACAGACCCAGGGACTTTGCATCCTTTCAGAAAGCCATCTGCTTTACACAAGAAATGCCTTCCCACTTGTCACAGAATGCCTGAGCAACGCTCCACATGTCGAAGACAATGTCCCAAACCAGAACCAAAAATGGTGGTGGGAAAAAAAGATTTTTTCATCCTGTTCTCTCTTACTAAAGAGAACACACTGAAGAGGCCCCAGAGACCTCCAGTTTAGTTGCAGTGGCTTGAACTGTGGTCCCATACCCACTCCTAGGTGATCACTAGCCAAGAAGAGCATGCTTGCTGTTCTCCTCTTAGATCAATAATGATTTCTCCCATGGAGATACTTCAAAGGGGAAATGAAACTGGAGTTCTCTTAACATGAAGGAAGCTGACTCTAGTGATACGAAAGAACCCCAGAAGTGTGCCACAGGTTACGAGATAACACAAAGGGCACTGAACTTAGGTCGGATGACCTGGGTATTGGCCCTGTCTCTTTCTAAATCCACTGCTTGGGTATACCGATGATCTTTAAGACGATGTTCATTCTTCTGTAAAATGGAGATAATACTACTCTCACAAGGGCTTATCGTTATGTTATGAGTATTAAATGAGATACGCACATGACAATGCTTTGCAACCAGGCATGTGAAAGGGTCTAGCTATGACTTCAGTTGAATGACAGCAGGGCATTTTCTTTTAGCTTATGCCATCTGTAAGACAAGGGAAGATTCCTTCAAGAGGAAAGGCACCACGTGGTATCAATATTATTATTACAGCTTTTAGAGAGTTGGCAGACAGACCATTGTAATTGGTAATATACACTAAATGGCAAATTGGATGGCCTGGAGCTTTGAAAAACATACTGAGCCTACCTTGAAGGTATGACATGGAAAACTGTTTACGGTGTATCTGACACAGTGGAAGCCACTTTAAATATTCTGTGGAAGATAGAAAAGTCTTGACTGTACCCCGGCAGGAAAATAACTTGTCGAAATCTCAGCAGAAGAAATTTTCAATTTATTAGAACTCTGAGTGTTATATGCTTGAATTACCCCTGGAACAAAACTCCACACATAAATAAACAGATAAATGCAAGGGAGACAAACCAGATGTTTTTCTAACCCGTTCTCACACAAGAATCAGCAAACAGCCATGAGAAGCTGACTGTTACCTCTTGTGCCTGATAGATCAACTCAGCGTCTTGGCGGTGACAAGGGAGGAAACATTTAACAGCCAAACAGTGATGTAACCATCTGATCAGACTCCGGGTTTGCAAAAGCCTCTGCCCTTGTGCCCAGGCTGTATTGATTTCTCTGTCGCACTGTCATGGCCGCCTGGAAATTGCTTTGTGAATTATTTATATGTTGGATTAGTAATCGGAAGTTTTCAGGTCAGGGTGGTTGGGTAATGACCGAGCGTCATCAGGCTGCTGGGGTCTCCCTTTTTCTACATGCAGAGGGAGGAGCTTAATTGGGGTGCCATGATGAGCCCCGTACCCTCTTCCTCCACTGGGCTATGGGCAGGTGAGGAAAAGGTGCAAAGAGATGGACCAGACTGTCCTTCTGCGAATCACCTCCGTGCTGCAAGCTTTTCAAACCCTGACTTCTCCTACCGCTGTATATTCATGTATGGTCTTCCAGTTAAATGTCACAAGGTGTAAATAACTGACCCCATCACCTCTCTGATCTGGCTACTATGTCGCTTCCAGTTACTGGCTCTCCTTTCTGAATACACTTTTGTAATAGCCTCCCCTGTAGATGCTGAAATAAAGAAGGCCAAGAGGTAATTGTTGCTGCCCAATTAGCTATTATTTATGCCATGTACAACCTAGAAATGGGACAAGAGGTAGGAAAAATAAGCGGCTATGTTGGAAAGGGATGTAGGAACAAGAGGGAATTAGCAGGAAGAAATAGAAGCAGGAACAGGGGGTAGTCCAGTTTAGCTTAGCAAATCATTTACAGAGTGCCCAGTACATGCAGATACTGGGCTAAGGTTTGGAAATTAAACAGTGACTAAGAAGTTGGGAAGACTGATGAGGGTGTCAGATACAGTGAAAGATTTTTATTTTAAAATATGGTAAGTAAAAAAAGAGAGAGACTTTGGGGTCGGTATGGGGCCTAGAAACGCTATCAAGGAGTTTAGAGAAGGTGCTATGTGGGAGACAGGGCCTGACCTAAGTCTTAGAGGAAAAGTAAGAGAGTACAAATGGGGCAGGTGTTTCAAGCAAAGGGACTGACACGAGGGAAGGCATGGAGTGAAAGAAACAGATTAGGCGGAAAGAGGGGTGATAAGGCAAAAGACTTCCCCATGCTCAGAATCAACCAATGATCAAAATCACGATACAATGTATATTTTATAGCATGCTTCGTTTACAATCCATTAGCTCATCTATTCCTTGTAACAGGACTAAGAGAGACAGAAGCTGTCATTCACATTTTACAGAGAAGATTGAGGTTCAAAGAAATCAGTTCAGCAAGGAACGGTCATGCCCGGCAGAGCCTCTGGGCTCCATCTCCAGGGCCCTTTGCCGTCCCTGATTTTTGCTTCTTAACAGTATACTAAACCACTCAAGAGAAAAAATGAACGAACAAACAAACAAACAAAACTTGGGGTATCATATAATCCAGTGACTTCCAAATTTTGAGCATAACCAGTAAAAAACTAATTTTTCATTTCAGTCTAGTACCCCTCCCAAAATATACGTAAACAAAAGCATCACAAAACAAGATTTAGTATATACGATGTTTTCTGATGCTGTCTATTCTATTGTTTCAATTCATTTAAAATTAAAAATGCGGGTCAGAACCACTAGATTCATTTCACCACAACGAGACATTTGAGAAAATGGTGATATTCTCAGCCAGTTCACTTAGAGAGAATGAAACAGAGCCCTGAGAAAGGAAGGGGCTTGCTGAGGTCACCTGTGAGGTAGTGAGCTTCCTGGCTGTTTGGGAGACCACCAGAAGGGCACCACAGGTTACGAGGTGAGTAGTGGTCTGCCCAGAACAGAGCCAGCATTGACTGATTTTTGTTTTTTGCATATCAGGCCTTGTCCTAGGTGCTTTACCAGTCCTAACTCATCTAATCCCTATGATCCTGTGAAGCAAATTCTTTTGCTAATCCCATCTCACTGGTGAACTGCATAAAGCACAGAAAGATTGCACTGCTGGCTTGTTGATGGTTACACAGCTAATGGGGGAACTACTGATCCCCAGGCCAAGAAAAACTTTGTTCGGGGACCTCGGAATATTGATGACTAGCTGTTTTCCATGTGAATTTAAATTACTAGGTTCTCCCCAGTTTGTAGTTTCTTCTCCTCAGAACGTTTATTTCTGCAAAGCTGTACTCTGTGAACTGGCTGGGAGAATGTGCTCCAATACTTCATGAACTCCATCTGGATTTGAGGAACCCAAAGATGTTCTTAGGATTTCTAAGTTCTAGAAATTATAATAGAGTAACTCGAGACTTGTTAGTAGTGCTTCAATCCATTTGGTTTGGGGGTTAATTTTTTCTTGTTTCTGCAGAGGTAGAACAGTCTCTTAATATGCAGAAAACTGCAACTGCTACACCTGTGGAAAGGGCTACTTGCTTCTATTCAGTCATGAGGCACAGACAACTTGGGGGCATAGTAATCTACCAAATTGACAGATGATGTACCAAAGGGAATTTTAATGCACATGATATAATAGGGTGCTCACTTTCATATTGAAATCCCACTACTTCATTATCTCTACTTATTTTTCCTTCTTGATGGCAGCTCCCCAATTAGTTGTTATGTTTCTACCCACAGGGGAATATAAAAGTTTATGTAGGGTCTGGTCATTTACAATCAAACCTGTGTCCCAGGTGACAATATCAGGGTTCAGGAGGAAACTAAAAATAACGATAAAACTGGATTTTACAATGGGAATCTACTGAAAGTAGAACTTAGAGGATTCAGGAATGCAATTCAATATATGCTTTAATGAAGTCTCCCTGACAGAGAATCAATCTTGAGGAAAAAATGTCTCAGTTTTCCTCCAAAGCAAGAGAAATGTTTGCGACAACAGTAAGAGTTTCCAGAAAACAGAAATGTTTCAAGAGTGTGACATGCCTTAAGCACAATCCTGCTTGCTCTTTTAATTTTTTTTTCTCCCCTGGGAGTCACTTACATAATCTAGGCAATGATTGATCACTTTTATTTACTGTTACTTCTCCAGCATGGTAAACCTCCAGAAAACTTGAATCCTTAAGTGCTGTCACTTGAATAAGCAGTAAGCTTTCTTTCCCCCCAATGCAAGAAACAACTTCATTATCCTAAGACAAAAGCCAGGGAAACCTTGTGGAACACATTTTTCAAAAGGATCCGAAGAGGCAGTTTCGTCCGTGTTCTGAAAGTGGCTCACTGTCAATGAACCATGTGGTCTTGAATACATCATGTCCCCTTTTGGAGCCCCACTTCCTCATCTGTAAAGTTGGAGGACCAGATCAGATAATCTGCAGTTCCTTCCAGCTATGACTCAAGGGCTCTTTATCTACATTGCCTTAACTCCTTCGACCCCTGCTTCCAAAAGCATTGGTTTGCTCAGGTCGCTGGATACCAAGTTAGCGTTTTCTTCCAGGTCGAAGGGCAACTTGCCCTCTCCAAGGAGAATTCTACTTCTCTGATGGCCAAAGTCTCCAGCAGCTGTCAGCCTTTTTGGGTATCTCTGAGGAAGGCTGGTTTTAACAAAATATTCTCAACTGTTAGTTACTCTGTCAAAGGCTTCAAGACAGACCCCTGGGTTTCCAAAGACATATTCTCTGGGATCTTCAATCTCCCTGGTACACAAAATGCAACTCTACTTCTGGCTTCTCCATCAGAGTTGCCCATCTCAAACCAGTCTGTCTTTCAAACTTCCTGTTTCCTTCAATGCCTACCCTGGATTTCTCCCTTTTCTCAGTCATTACTTGTTCTTGCTTTTCCATCTGACTTCACAGGAGACTGCCCCATCTAAGCCCATTGATGGACAGCTCCCCAAGTTAGAACCATGCCCCTCAAATCATAGGCCTCCACCAAGCCTACTGCAATGCCCTCCCCCCGCCCACTGAGGGAAGCATCAAATGTTTGTGGCCCATGTTTATGTCAAAGGCAAATTTTTACACCAAGAATTTAAAAGTAAACGCATCTGTACATACATTAAAAAAATCAGGGCTGGTCAAAACAAAAGAAAAATGGAATGAGTGAAAGAAAGCTGAGGTGGAAAGGAGAATGATATCTCAAATATTATTTATGCTTTATTTTACAAACGATAGAACTCAGGATTGTACTGAAAAGACAAAGACAAAATAAATTCTCCTAATTTAGCAGGGATTTGTGCCTCTATAAGGGATACAAACACACACACACACAAATAAATCAAATTTGTGTGTGTGTATACACATATCGTGTGTGTGTATATATATCATATATATATATAACTTGTGTGTATATATGCATATATCTTCTATATACTTGTGTATGTACACAAGTGTATATGTAAGTATATGCATGTATATTATATATATCTGTGTGTATATATATCTTGTATGTATATATGTGTGTGTGTATTCATCTTATATATATACTTGAATATCTGTGTGCGTATATATGTATTATCTGTACATATGTATTTCATACACGCACACTTTTGTTTTTCATATAGAATATAAAACAATTTCACCCTTGACTTCCTTCTGTGGAATTTTCAAAAATTCTCTAAGAGGGAAAATCCCATTTTACAGACATGATATTACTATGGCAGGATGATTTATTGCACTATTAAATTGTGCTTTTCCTGCCTCTAATTTTCCTTCCCAGCTCATTTCACTGTCTTTCCCTGAAGGGAAGCAGAAAGAGAACATGACTTTGACACCCAGAAAGGCTGGGAGGAGAGGTTCTTCGGGTCTGGGAAAGACACAGAGATTTCTGGGTCTCTAGGAAGGCAGAAAAACGTCCTACCTTCAGAAAACTTCCCCTCTGGGGAAGCGGCAAAAACCACAGAGTCATGGTATTATGGTCTGCCCCCAGGTCCCAGCCTTGCCAGAGGTTCTTGAAGATGGAGCAGGGCATAGAAACTGAGAGGCTGCAGTCAGGTAGTGTTTGCGTGGCCCAGGGCAGTGGGTGGCCCAGTATGCACTACTGATGCCTTTGCTAGTGGAGCTTCCCCAAGGCTTTGGACATGCAAAACTTTGGCACCCTGTGCCATCTATCCCGGGCACAAGGAGCACAGGAATAATGATTTTGAACTTTCCGCCAGCAGAGAGAAATAGACACATACTCTCAAGAAAATAAACAAAGGCAGTGCTTCTTGCTCACCTGGATTTGTGAACTCTGATTCTTTTCTGCTACTTTAACTATCAACATGTGTCATGTTGATAGTTAAAGTAGCAGAGTTGCTACTTTGGTTGTGTTGGTTTTGTCTTTGAATGTCTAGTTTAGGGACAATACATAACGTTAGGTTCGTTTTTCATAGAGGAGATGGGGTTGTAGGGTAAGAAGATATTTTATTTCTGGTGAGTATTCTATATAAACAGAAGGATTTCTTGCTGAAAACTTGAATAAACAGCATTTTGTTCTCTACATAATGTATTACAATATTGCTAACAAAGCCTCTGCTACAAGGCCAAATTAGAAAATCATTGTCCTAGGATTCTCTGTCAGCAGTGATTAGATTTTGCAGTATTAAGTAAGTCACAGCAGGGCTGTCTTGAGAGCATGTTCACCTTGTATATGTCAGCCAAAAAACCCAAAACAAACAGCCCTGCTCACCAGTGATGTATGGCTAAAAAGTTGATAGTGCACTATGATATGCCAAGAAGTCTGGGTCCAGCTCTGCCCTGGCTTCCCTGAGACTCTGTTTTAGCCACACTGAAGAGTCACTTGGGGTCTTGAAAATTTGAACTAAGTTTGTTCATGGACCACAGACATTAATTCATTACATAGGCTCCGTATTCTCAGCATTATAACCCTTCTCCTCTCAAAGGCAATGGAGAAATCCAACATGGGGCCTGGCCCAGGCTCTTTTTATATTCAGGGCTGATTGACTAGCACGGGACAGATTGTGTTGGTGAATGAGTGCTGTGGCCTCCATTCCTGGAAAATGATCAGGACCAAAGTTCAAGTGTGCTCACTTGGACTGCTCACTTGTGCAGGCATTTTTCCCATTAGTGGAAGCAAGTTGTAGACAAGGCAGTGGGTGCCATGGTAGAATCCTGGGTTCTGGTTCCCACTTTGCATTCCCCACTCACCCTACCTATTTGACCTATACGAACTGGTAGTATGATAAAATAATGAATCTATTTGACTCCATGTAATGATCTTTTCTTTCCTCTTCTCCATTTTTATAAATCTCCTTGACATTTCCTTTTGTTAATTTTTCCCCACTCTGAGCTTTCCCCCTACACACAAACACACTCTGATTTTATGGGGAGGAGACCATATAAAGGAAAGCTTAAAACATTTATTTTTGCAGAAAATGTAGTCGTGCTATATTTACTCTTTGATCAATGCCTTGTGTTGCATATGGTTGGAACCCTGAGTGTTTGGATCCTCTCTGGTTTTGATGGAGCCACGTGGGGAGACCCAGTTCTCCTATGTGAGTGACTGAGGGAGCAAGCCTTGAACCTTCTGCAGCATAATGGAAAGTTTTGCCTCTCCCCAGCTGAGCTTCCACCGTACAGAGAACATTGCAGGTTACACGAGTTGGCTGCTGGAATGTAGGGAGAACAGCCCCTGTTTCTCTCCCAGTCACTTCCACCCTTTATGACTTCTACCACCATAGTTGAGCAAGACAGAGCAGTGCAGAATGCAGCCAGGCTCAGGAGAAAAGGAGCTGGCTTTGCAACCAGATAAACCTAGTTTTGAATCTCACACTGTGTGCTTTTATGTAAGCACATCAACTCTGTGAATATAAATTTCCTTTGATAATTAACACCTACTTTTACAATGACACTTCTTTGCAGGGTGCTGCAGGGATTACAAAATATATAAGGAATGTGCCTTGCACCATATGGGCATGCAATGAATCTTAGCCGTTGGTCAATACTCACTCAACTTCAATTTCACTTAGTTTTCTCTCACCTCTAGCCTTTCACCAGAGGTGGGATCATTTTTATAAAGTATGTTCTTAATTGATAAATATAACATACATTTTAAGAACTGTTAGATATATGCATAATTTAAATAATAATGAACTGTAATTATAACTGTAAGGCATTGATGAAGGAAATTGACACAAGTAAATGGAAAAATATTCCATGCTCATGGATTGGAAGAATTAATAATGTTAAAATGTCCATACTACCCAAAGCAATCTACAGAGTCGATGCAATCCCAGTAAAAATTCCAATGGCATTTTTCACAGAAATAGAACAAACAACCCTAAACCTTGTATGGAACCACGAAAGACCCCAAATAGTGAAAGCTATCTTGAGAAAGAACAACAAAGCTGAAGACATCATGCCCCCCTGCTTTTAAACTATATTAAAAGCTACAGTAATCAAAACAGTATGACACTGGGCAAAAGAATGAAATCAGACCCCTATCTCACACCACATAAAAAAATTAACTCAAAATGGATCAAAGACTTGAACATAGGACCTGAAACCATAAAACTCCTAGAAACGCAGGTGATAAGCTCCCTGACATCAGTCTTAGAGATGATTTTTTGGATTTAACACTGAAAGCAAAGAAACCAAGTGGGACCACATCAAAGTAAAAAGCTTCAGAACAGCAAAGGAAACCATGAGCAAAATGAAAAGGCAACCTACCAAATGGTAGAAAATGTTTACAAACTGTGTATCTGAAAAACAGTTAATATCAAAAATACAGAAAGGATTCATATAACTCAATAGCAAAAAAACAAACAAACCCAAAAACAATATGATTAAAAAATGGGCAGAAGACCTGAGTAAACATTTTTCAAAAGAAGACACAAAGATGGCCAACAGGTATATGAAAAGGTGCTCAACATCGCCAATCATCAGGGAAATGAAAATCAAAACCACAGAATGGCTACTATCAAAAAGAAAAGAAATAACAAGTCTTGACAAGGAAAAAAGGGAACCCTCATGCATTGTTGACAGAAATGTAAATTGGTATAGCCACTATCAAAAACAGTATGGCAGTCTCTCAAAAAAGATTAAAAATAGAACTATAATATGATCCAGAAATTTCACTTCTGAGTGTTTTCTTTTTCTTTGGATAAATACTAATTCAAAAAGATACCTGCACCACCATGGTCACTGCAGCATTATTTACAATAGCCAAGACATGGAAACCAATTAAGTACCTATTGATGGGTGAATGGTTAAAAAATATATATATATGGCATACACACACGCACACAATGGCTTATTATTCAGCCCTAAAAAAGATGAAAATCCTGCCATTTTTGACAACATGGATGGAACGTGAAGACATTATGCTAGGTGAAATAAGTCAGACAGAGAAAGATAAATACTGTATGATCTCACTTACATATGGAATTTTTTTTAAAAAATGGACTCATAGATACAGAGAATAGATTAGTGGTTGGTAGAGGTTGGGGGTGGGCAAAATGGGTGAAGGTAGTTAAAAAGGCACAAACTTGGGGCTTCCCTGGTGGCACAGTGGTTAAAAATCTGCCTGCCAATGCAGGGGACACGGGTTTGAGCCCTGGCCCGGGAAGGTCCCACAGGCTGCAGAGCAAGCCCATGCACCACATCTACTGAGCCTGCACTCTAGAGCCCACGAGCCAAAACTACTGAGCCCGTGTGCCACAACTGCTGAAGCCCATGGGCTTAGAGCCCGTGCTCTGCAACAAGAGAAGCCACCGCAATGAGAAACCGCACACCGCACCAAAAAGTAGCTCCCGCTCGCCGCAACTAGAGAAAGCTGCGCACAGCAATGAAGAACCAAAGCAGCCAAAAACAAATAAATAAAATAAATAAATTTTTTTAAAAGACACAAGTTTGCAATTATAAAATAAACGAGTCTTGGGGATGTAATGTACAGCATGGTGACTACAGTTAATAATTCTGGGTTGTATATTTAAAAGTTGCTAGGAGAGTAGATCTTAAAAGTTCTCATCACACAAAAAAAATTGTAATCACGTGTGGTGATGGATGATAACTAGACACTGTGGTGATCATTCTGCAATATGTACAAATATTGAATCATTATGTTATACACCTAAACTAATATGTTTATGTAAATGATGTCTCAATAAAAAATAATAGACCTATTTACCTCCCACTGAGATCCTGAAACAGAATAAAACCAATACCTTCAAAGTCCAGTATTTGATACTTCCCAAATTCAAGATGTAACGACATATCTGTATATCATAAATTTTGTGTTGACTGTTCTTTTCCTAGTCACTGTTACCTCTCTCTCTATATATATCTATATGAGTTTATTTACATATAAACTTAAGATATGTGATAAAGCTGAATAGGAATTCACAAAATAAGTTATGAGTCCATATGAATCCATATTAATATATTGATATGAATGTTCTCATTCTCTACATATCTTTAATAACTTACTTTTTCAGCCAATATTTTGCTTTTAACATACATCCCCATGGGTTCATATAACTTATCTCACAAATTCCTTTCCAGCTTTGTCACATACCTTAAGTTTCTAATTTCAATTACTGTAACTTTTTAATGTGAAGTTCTTAGTTCTTTTTTTAATATTTTTCATCACTTTTGATAATCTTCTGGTTTTTCCACATGCTTTCAATACCTCATTTCTTTAATGATATAAAGCATATATATTTTTAATTTCTTTCTAAAAATTTCAATATCAACCACCCTTGCTGGTCTTATTCTGTTTTATTCTATTGCTTATTTGCAGTACATTTCCGTTCTTAGTAATGGCAGCTCATCTCCTCACTTGTTAGAGACTTTTAATTGTGAGCCTATTTCTTGGAGCTCAGTTGGTGGGAGCTGTTTGCAATCTGCCCGGTTTGAAAGCATGTTTCTTTGGAAAAGCTTCTAATTTGCTTCTGTCAAGCACCTGAAGCCTATCAATCTGGATCACTGTTAATCCTGAGCTTCGGTTTCTGACCACAGATACTGTGACCTTTAGCTTCAAACTCACGGGAAAATCAATTTACATCAGGCATCAAGGGAAATTTTTTTTCCTACTGCCTCCGCAAAGCTTTTTTTTTTTTTCTTATTCACCCACGAAGCGTCATCCTTTGGTGGCCTCTGCCTTGTATGCAGGTCTCTAATCTAACTTTGCATCTGTTCAGTTCCCAGACATGATTAACTGTCTCCAGGACACCCACCCTTTCAGACCCAGCATCCCAGCTATTAGGGATCAGCAATTTTCCCCAGGAAACATGCTGGTGTCAGTACTACTTACTTCTCCGGATTAATATTTCCCCTTCATTTCTGGCCTCCCACCCCAGCTCCCCACTCGGCCCCTCCCCCTATGTATATACAATACTTTCACGCACTTAAAGTCATGTTTTAAAAATATCTTATCAAGGGGCTTCCCTGGTGGCGCAGTGGTTGAGAGTCCGCCTGCCGATGCAGGGGACACGGGTTCGTGCCCCGGTCCGGGAGGATCCCATATGCCACGGAGCGGCTGGGCCCGTGAGCCATGGCCGCTGAGCCTGCGCGTCTGGAGCCTGTGCTCTATATATCTTATCAAGAATCTTTAGGTGTTATGCACAAGAAGGGATCTCCCTGGACATTTGGTTCACCACTGCTGGACACACAAGTGATTTCACGCTCTACACCCTTGTGTCTTCCTTCCCACTAGGCCCATTGCCCTCTAATCAGCTCTCAGTGACCTGCAGACCTCTTTCCCATGGCCCTGGCCCTGCCTCCGTGAGCCACACACACACTTTTCTTTGCTCTGGACCTCTCCTTTCTTGCCCCAACTCAAATTTTCATATAAGATAAAGAGAGAAAATGAAAGCTCTGGGGTCAGAAGACCTAGAGTTGAATCTTGTCTCTTCCTTGTCCTCACTCTGTGATTTAGGATTGTGAGATAATAGAAAATGTATATTGGTCTCTGTTCCCGGCTCCTGGCACAGAACTCCCCAAACCCTTGTAATTTCCAAAGTTATAGAAGCATCCTTTGTTCTGCTGAGTGACCCTGGAGGGGCTCCTGGATGGAGGGGGGCTGGTCATCAGGAAGACCAAGCCATGATTAGAAGCTTGGAATTTTCAGCCCCATCCCTGATACTCCAGAGAAGGGAGGGGGGACTCGAAATGGAGTTAATAACTGATTATGCTTATGTGAGAAATTCTCCATAATATCCCAACAGCACAGGCATTAAGCAACTTCCAGACTGGTGAACACATTCAGACCAGGAGAGTGACGCACCCCAGCTCCACAGGGACGGAAGCTCCTGTGATCTGGACCCTCCCAGACCTTGGCATGTGCATATCCATCTATATCTTTCATCATATCCTTTAATAAACTGGTAAAGGTAAGTGTTTCCCTGAGTTCTGTTAGTCATAGCAAACTGATCAAACCAGAGGAGCAGGTCATGGGAACCTCCAATTTGTAGGTAAGTTGGACAGAAGTTCTTAGTAATCTGGAGACCTACTACTTGCAATTGGCATCTGAAGTAGGGTGGGAACAGTCTTCTGGGAGATCTGACACTATCTCCAGGTAGATAGTGTTAAAATTGAATTAAATTGTAGGATACCCAGCTGGTATTGCAGAAAAATGGTTGGTGTGAGAAAAACACATTTGATGACCAGAAGTGTCAGAGCCAGGTGTTTTCTTGTGAAGGTAGAGACATAAGAAAGATATAGGAGGGAAGAACTGGGTTTTTCTCTACGCAGGAGGTAGGCTGAACTGAGCTTTCCTAATACAGGGGTAAATCACCTGTAAAATTTAAATAATAAATCCTGCCCCATTTGTCATAAATAATTGTGCAGAGAAGCCAATAAGGCAATGTATGTAAGAAATGTTCTTTTTAATCTTTGTTGTAGTGTAATTGCTTTACAATGTTGTGTTAGTTTCTGCTGTAAAACAAAGTGAATCAGTTATATGTATCCATATATCTCCATGTCCCCTCCCTCTTGAGCCTCCCGATTTCTTAAGGTAGAGCCCAAACTCCCAAATCACAGATTCTGGGCTAATGTTTCAGCATTCTCTGCTTTACTATGAGAACAGTTCCCATTCTTTTGCTTCTGTGAACACTCAATTACAAACTCCCTCAGGGTGTTGGGATAGGATAGTCTGTTCTACTTTTTTACCTATCTATGAGCTGTAATCCCCATTTAAGCGACTCACAAATATCTAATATATCCATTCTTTTCACTATTTTCTCTGTTCATCACTTTTTGGGGGTCATTTTCTCAGCTATATCCTCATTCTAATTTCTGTCACTGAATAGTTTTGGTATAAAATGCCATTTTTTTTTTGTTTTCTACAAGATATCTTCAGCATTTCCAGGACGTTTCCCTCTCTGTATTAGTGCTTTCTGCCCATTAAAGTTGTACACGTTTTGTAAACTGGCATCGTTAATTCAGTAAGAGAAGGGGGGAGTGTGGCTGTAACCTGTTATACAAATGACTGTGTTAGCTTCTCATCCAGGGTCCAAGGCTGTAAGAAGTTTTATAATTGGTAAAGTGTGCTATAATGTAATCCATTCATAGAATTTGACCTACAAATTAAGAGTGGTTCTTCCCATCCTTTGTACTCGAGGAAAGGACCTAATGAATGATTTTATACTGAATGTATTGTACTTCAAGTTTCACTTGTATTTTAATGGAGAAATATGCCTAATGCAAAAGAAATCAGCCCTAAGTGTTTTCAGGATGCTGGGATGGGTATTTTTGGACGGTGGTTTTCCTTTGTCCTTGTGCCTCTGTTATCAGCACATAGACATACAGAGGAGGCCAACATTTCTCTCACCTCCAGAAACCACCTAACCCCTAATTTCTCGTAATTGCTTGCATAGCAGTGATGACTGCAGAAAGGAAAGGCCACTCCATAGCACACATCGCACAGGCCAGCTCTTACCAACTCCTGTGGGGCATGGCATAAAGCTTTGACGGATGCCAATTTGAAAACGTAAAATACTAAAAGTTAGTTTTAACACTTCCCCAAGAGGTGATGCCTGATGCCCCTATTGGAATTTAAACTGAAAGATGGCTCCAGACATCGGTTAAACAGCCACAGAACCTCCACAGCTGCTCCCCATGGGCCACTGTTAGTTAATATTGTGGCTATCCCTCTGCCCTACTGGGAAGCTGAGTGAGTGGAATTCATAAACGGGGAAAAAGCAGATGTGCAGTGTCAGCCAGGGAAAGTATGCCAGGAAGGAAAGGCAGCATTTAGCATAGATGAAGGTGAGGAAGATCCTCCAAGGTTCATATATTCTTAAGGTGGCAAGTCGGCCAGGAACTCAAGCTTTGTGTGTTTTATGGAGCTCCTGATATTTTAGCTTTGGCCTGATTCCTGATACTTTGAACAAACACATACCCACACTTGATCTGGAGTGGTTATTATATCCTTATCTTGAAGTCCTGAAAGTTGGTTTTGGCCCCCTACACACGAATCCTCCTGTCTGCCCATATTCCACTTTTCAGTGATCTTTGGCTAAGTGTATGTCTGCGGGCCTCTCACTGTTGTGGCTTCTCCCGTTGCGGAGCACAGGCTCCGGACGCGCAGGCTCAGCGGCCATGGCTCACGGGCCCAGCCGCTCCGCGGCATGTGGGATCTTCCCAGACCGGGGCACGAACCCGTGTCCCCTGCATCGGCAGGCGGACTCCCAACCCCTGCACCACCGGGGAAGCCCTAAGTGTAAGTTTTATCAGAACATTGAAACTGAGTTGAATCCAGCAGCAGCTATCTGACATGCCCATTGGGAAGAAGCAGAAGTACAGGGCTTGCCAAATGAAAGGGTCACCTATGGCCCACGTGACAATCTAGCTGTCCAGAAGCCAAGACGACGGAGGCAGGCACAACCAATGGGCCGTCGGAATTAGGAGCTAGTCCAAGGCAGGAGCTGGGAAAGACGCGAAGTTGGCCACAAGGCTGGCAGCCGCGCAGGTAGGCGGTGTGGGATGACTCTGTGTATGAATATGATGTACTCGCCAGCGTACCTGTGCGCCAGCTGAACCAGATCTCACACAGTGCTTGTACTGCTGCTGTGGACTTACTTTCAATGTTTATCGAAATTAGTAAATATCCACAGGCTGATTTATTCATTGTTGAATGTAATATATTTTTAAATAATAGGCTTCGCTAATCTACATGTCCTCATTTCAAAGGGTAAAAAAAGCCAGTATTAGTCATATATTCAATTAATACTATTAACAATGAAGAGAAAACAAGCCTGGACCAGCAGAATAATTACCAAGTCTAAATTCTAAATGCCATCATACAGCATTCGAGTATCTTCATAAGCTGTATGTCCCATCACCTAGTCATTCTCTCCCACTTTTCATGATCCAAAATTTCTTCCACTTTTTCCCTTATTTCAACTATATTCAGGCATCTCTCACCCTTTCCTCGTGACTTTCTCCTTATGGGGGTATGTAGTTTAAAGCAAAGTTACATGTATACAACATAGTTACCAAGTCGAAAATCCGTTTCAGAAGTCTTGGGGATTAATAATAGAAAAGCTCGGTAAAGTTGCAAGTCTCCTAGGTAGGAATCAAGTCAAAAACTTCTCCATGATTTTAAAGTCGATTCCTTGATCGTCTTTAGTGAGGTTGTTGGTTTGAACGTTGTCTGCATATAACCTTGCTTCAAACTACATTCTCGGGCTTCCCTGGTGGCGCAGTGGTTGGGAGACCGCCTGCCGATGCAGGGGACACGGGTTCGTGCCCCGGTCCGGGAGGATCCCGCGAGCCGCAGAGCGGCTGGGCCCGGGAGCCATGGCCGCTGGGACTGCGCATCCGTAGCCTGTGCTCCGCAACGGGAGAGGCCACAACAGTGAGAGGCCCGTGTACCACAAAAAAAAAAAAAAACAAACAAAAAAACCCCCTACATTCTCATAAAAGGAGAAAGTTGTGAAAAAAGGGCAAATGATGCCTCAATAGAGTTTCATTAGAAAAAAAAAGAACTTTCAAGTAGGAGAGAATGAGTAGGAGACAGGACACACAGATCATGGGGATGCTTGATGCTGGGGAAGGTGTTTAGAATTAGCCTGGGGGCCGGTGGTTTTCAATCCCTATTCAGGAACTAGGGCTCCTTTGGATGTGTCTCAGAAACCACCTTGAGGGGAAAGGAGGGAAGAAATCTTTCTGATAGGTACAGCCACCATCTGATGGCCCTTCCAAGCACAGAGCACCTGGGAGGTTGGCTGGAGTCTAACTGCCTAGACCTACTACTGTCCTTGGTTAACCAGGTGGAATGGAATACAGCATTCATCCTCACCGAGATCCTATTTTTCCCTTTGCTTATAACGGTGCTATTATTCCTCCCATGGGATTCAAAATTATATATGATATTGCTGTGAGAATATAGTCCCTACAGCTATCAAGATAAGGTTTTCATGATCAGAATGCCCTGGGTTCTTAAAATACAGAAATCACCAAAATTTTTCTCACATTTGCTACAACTTTAACTGTGGAACCACGATCATCTGGGCGATTTGCTCATTGATACTCGTTTTAATTACTTCCATATCCTTGCAAATCATCTCACTGTGGCTGCAGCTCAACTGGACCTTTCAGGGACATAAAATGTAACTATCTGCCCAAACGATCCACTCATCTTCATTTTTAGCATCTCTCTTTCGTGTTAGCACGAAACCCCTCTACCCAGATAAACCTCAGAAGAATTTTGCTTCTATACATTTAAATTCTTTGAAAATTTTATTCAAGAAAATATTTGAATGGAGATGAAGTTTAGATGAAAGCATCACTATTATTTATTTCTAGCTATGAATGTCAACATTCGTTCATGTTCTGAAAGTCAGATGTGAAATGCGACCCATATACGAAGCCACATCTTCCATCAAAGGACCTCTCTTATCAATCCTGAAACCATACACCAAAGCTGACAAAATATACCACAAATGCTACAAAGGTTGCTACTCACTGCAGGATAGTTGATATTGTTGTTTGCAAAGCTTTCCCTTATTAGCCCCAGATTTCTCTTTAGTGATACTCAGGTTGCATCCTCACAGCAGCCTTGTGACAAACAAAACCCCAGAGAACATCAATCAGCCAAGCAGATGGCACAAAACGTACATCACGGTGCATAAGTGCCGCTCCGGATGCTGGCACCTGGTCCACATGACTCTTGGCCTTCAAGAGGTGTAATTTAGCAGGAAAGAAAGAGCAAACAAAGGTACACAGGAAGAAAAACTAGATGATACATGGTGGAACTAAGGTCAAGGGCATCGGTTCTGAGACTGTATTCCCTCCGTTCATATCACAAGTCCTACTTCCAGGCTGAGTGATCTCGGGTGAGTTAATTAACTCCTCTGTGCCTCTGTTTCCCCATACATAAAACTAAAACATTATCTAATTTAGAGGATTTTTTTAAGGATCAGATAAATGAATGGTTTTAAATGCTTAGGACAATGCCTGACAAGTAGCGCTCAGTAGGTGTCAGCTCTTATAACACTTCTTATCAAGGGAAAGCAACCGACACAGTCTTCAGTAAGGTCTGATTCATATTTTTCTTTTTGGTTCTAAAATGTATTTGATCTACGCTCTCCTGTCTTCCATGACAAGGTCCTCAGCTACCTCTGTGGTCTGTCCTCGACTATTTCTTGCTGTCACGTTACATTCTGCTTCCCTTTGATTGCTAGTTATGTTCTAGCTCACTACTTGTTCTGCAAGGAAGGCGCTTCCTATAGACATTCAAAAAGGAGGAAATCTGGGGACATGCAGTGAAGTAGAGAGGTATGTGAGCTCAGGAGGAAGAAACGCCACCAGGCTGTCACCCACACTTCCCAGCAAAGTGGTCTTTGGTGCCCAGGGAACCCACCACTGTTTATCTCCAACTCAGAGGCGTGATTGGTCAGCCCACTGCACACAGATACCCCTCTGAGAATCAAATTCACGAACTCACCGAAGTGGGCTAAATGATGTCCCCAAGGATATCAGCTCCTAACCCCCAGAACACTGCGTAGCAGACAAGTGGTGCTTAAACAACGTTTCCCTTATTCATCTTAATCACGAAATAATCTTCCTCATATCATTTGTAGGCCAACGAATCAAACTGAATCTCAACCACACTACAGTGGACGGCTGAAACGGAGCAGGACCCTG
Source organism: Neophocaena asiaeorientalis asiaeorientalis (assembly GCF_003031525.2). Taxonomy (NCBI): domain Eukaryota; kingdom Metazoa; phylum Chordata; class Mammalia; order Artiodactyla; family Phocoenidae; genus Neophocaena; species Neophocaena asiaeorientalis. The sequence goes on along the minus strand of NW_020174268.1, from coordinate 4,515,615 downwards.
TGGTCCTTGCCCCCCATGTCCTCCGCCTGCCTCTTGTCTGTAGAAAAACTAGCCAAAGAATAAGTTTAATCAGAGAAGTGAGAAAATGCGGAAACAAAGGAAAGCAGTCCAACAAGACCAAATAGTAATAGTGTAGTCATGAAGCAAAGTCAAGGACGTTTAGTTCCTCCTCAAGGGTTATAGATAATACTCCAAGCCCTATCCTGTGAGCTGTTGCAGATACTGAAACTCCCACCAGATGGAAGAAGTTAACTACATGATGACCAGACTGTAGCCATGACATAAGCTGCCACGATTCCGAAAACTGGCCAAAAAAATGGAAACAAACCGACCCTGGAACTAAAGACTAACTCTACTTAAAACAATCAAGATGGCGCTGGTCAGACCACCGATGACCAATTTCAAGATGACCGTCAGAGCTAACTGGGCTGTTTCTACATGCAGCCCCCTCCCTCCGTCTATAAAAGCTCTTACCTACTGATTTGGTGGGAAGGGGGAGACCTGGCTTTCAGACACGAGTCTGCCCTCCTCTCCCCCAGTTGCCAGCCTCCAAAATAAAGCAAACTTTCCTCTCCACCAACCTTGCCTCCCGAGTATTGGCTTTTGAGTTGTGAGCAGCTGAACCCCACTTTCAGCAACGTGGGCACTAACTATGCAAAAGCATTCCCTCAGCCTTTGTTTCCCAGTTTCTTGCTTGCTGCTTCTGCCTTCCAGAACATTCTCTAGTATCTCAGCCTCCTCCTCCTCACAGCTTCCCCATGCCCACACCCTGCAGCCTCCGCCCCAGCCGGCTGCCTGCCACCTTAAACGCTCCTAGGGCCACCAGCTCCCCATTTACCTCCCAGCTGCTGCTTTCCCTGCCATCACCCATAAGGAAACAGCTCTCGAAACACCCAGTAGAAGTGCTGCTAACACTTGGAGCTTGTCTTGAACGTTACTGTGTCTAAAAAATCAAAATAAAAAATTGTTTTAAAAAGCCCCTTAATTCTTAAAATATCCGGCCTGGGATCACGTCTTTTCATTTGCATGCTAATGGACTCTAAAACGTCTCGGGAAAATAACTTGGAGTCTAATGGTCATGGATATTGATTTTGCAGGAGAGAAAGAGCATGAAATAAAAATGGTCAGCCTAATTAACTGTAGCTGAACAGAGACGTAAGCCAGTCTACGATACAAAATACATAGAAAGATAGAAATGTACCACCCTAGGAAACGTTCTCTCTATCATGGTAAAGAAACAGCATGACAGTTATCTTCTTATGACTAACTTCTCTCACTAGATTTCTTCAATATACATACAGCAGAACACGTGCATGTTCTGTAAAGAAGCAGACAGGCATTGAGAACAGAAGTGTTTTTTGGTAAAATGTCTAATTAAAATCTAACTTGCAGAGTTGCAGCCACCTCGTGTGTATCTACTTTGTATGTAATTCCTTATTGGTATGGTGTCCATTTAATCCCCTAAATAGCTGTCGTTCAATTAGTCAGCATTACATCTCCACGTTTGACTTTCCTACATTTTAATGAATTTTATCTCCATTAACGTTTTTCAGGAGGATTAAAGAGACATGAATACATTTTGTGCTGCTACTTGCTAACATGTTCACTTGGCTATCTATTACGAATCCTATACTTCTCATGTCCAAAACTAAAACTCTGACCTCTCCCCGCCAAAAGCAAACAAAACCTACCCCAATCATATCCTTCCTCTTCTCAGGGAATGGAAACTTAAACTTCCAGTATTTTAAGTCCAAAACCTTGCAGTCATTCTTCATGACTTCTTTCTCACACACCACACATCTAATCTATTAACTGTACTTCCAAAACAGATACAGAATCAACTGCTTTTCACCATCCACTGCCACCACCCTGGTCTGAGCCACCATCATCTCTGGCCTACATGTAGGACTTCACTTTGCTTCTTCCATGGTCTCTTCCCCAACAGGATACCCAGAAGAATCCTTTTAAAATGTAAGTCAGACCATGCCCTCCCTTTGCTCAAAACACTGCAGTGCCTCTCCTCTCACTCAGAGTAAAAGCCAAAGTCCTTCCAATGTCTTATGTATTAGTTTTCTAGGGCTGTAATAACAAAGTACCACCCCAACTGGGTGGCTTAAACACAGAAATTCAATGCCTTGGAGTTCTGGAGGCTGGAAGTCCAGGATCAAGGTGTCAGCAGGGTTGGCTCCTTCTGAGGGTGTAAGGGAGAATCTTTCATCTCCCCTAGCTTCTGGTGGTTTGCAGTAATCTTGGGCGTCTCTTGACTTACAGAAGCATCAACCCGGTCTGCACCTCCATCTTCAAGTGGTGTTCTCCCTGTGTGTCTGTCTCCAAATTTCCCCTCCATATGACACCAGTCATATTGGGTTAGGGGCCCACTCTAACCCCAGTATGACCTCATCTTAAGTTTTTATACTTGCAATGGTCCTATTTCCAAATAAGGTCACATTCTCAGGTACTGGAGTTAGGACTTCAATATATGAATTTGGAGGACACAGTTCAACTCATGACGTTCTACATGGCCCAGAGGATCTGATTTTAGTCCCCCTCCTTTCTCTGACCTCCACTCTGCCTCTCTCCCCTCCAGCCACACTGGCCTCCTTCCTGCCCATGCACACACCAGGATGCCCCCCTTTGAGGCCTTTGCACTGGCTGTCCTCGGCACCTGCAAGCTCTCTTCCATCAGGAGAGCTAACTTTGCAACTTCAAGTCTTCGCTCCAAAAGTCACTTGCTCAGTGAGCTCCACACAAACCACCCTGCTTTAAATTGAAACCTAAACCCTTCCCTCCACCCAAAACACTCCCAATCCTCTTTACCTTGCTCCACTTTTCTTCCCATAGCACTTATCACCTTCTAATATAACATGTAACTTACTATTTATTATGTTTGTTATTTGTTTGTCTTCCCCCACTAGAATGTAATCTCCTCAAGGGCAACTATTTTTGTTTACTTTATCACTGATATATTCCGAGTACTTAGAACTGTGCCTAGAACCTAGTAAGCTGTCAAAAAAATTGTTGAATGGACAAGTGGAAATTCACAAATTCTCCTGATTCATCAGGAAAATCACAAATTGAGCTCTTTTTCAGGAAGTTCTAAAGAAACAGTTTTAAAAATAGAGAACTCTAAAAAGGAGTGCCTAGGGAGGTATGTAATTTTTCAATCTGAATATGTAAGCCTGGAGAACCAGGGAAGCAGCCGTTTCCCAGCAAAGAGCAGAGGTTATGTCCGCAAGAAGCAAACTAGATCAATAGAGACAAGGCAAAGCAATCAAATCATTTAGCCTAAAAATTCACTTTATTTTTTCTGTTTAGAATTTGGAGTTAACTCTTTTGCCTCTACAATCAGAAATCCCTACTTAACTACAATTTCTCATTTTATTGGAGGCCATGTAGATAAGAGAAACCCTGAAGGTGAGCTGTTTTCATTAAAATGTGTGAATAAGCTCCTACTACAATAGGCCACAACGGTAAAAAATAATAATAATAATAATTGAACTTCATGATTTGATAGTCCTTGCTATAGGATGCCATGCATAGGTAATAAAATTTTATTTTAAGCAAAATGTTCTTCAGAGGAAAAATAAATAAGTTTGTTTGGGGAAATAAAAAAGCATGTCAGGGCTTCCCTGGTGGCGCAGTGGTTGAGAGTCCGCCTGCCGACGCAGGGGACACGGGTTTGTGCCCCGGGGTCCGGGAAGATCTCACATGCCGCAGAGCGGCTGGGCCCGTGAGCCATGGCCGCTGAGCCTGCTTGTCCAGAGCCTATGCTCCGCGACAGGAGAGGCCACAACAGTGAGAGGCCCGCGTACTACAAAAAACAAAAAAAAGTATGTGACTTCCTTCTATTTATTTATTTTTAAATTCTTTTCATTTTCAAAAAAACAATGAAATTTTTTTCAGATGGTCTTCATGCAGAAAGAATCAGAATGGACTCAAACACAGGAGTCTTGTGTTCATGGTTTATTTGTTCATCAGAGTTAATGTTTTTCTAGTAACTTTGGTGGCTCCACACTGAATCACCTACACTCTCACCTGCTCTCTTGGGACTAGCAGCATCCTTTTCTAAGATAACTGAGCAGATATCGGAGGTAGACTTCCTTGAAATCTGGCAGCTTGGATGTCCCTGAATTCCAAGAGATACCTTGGGATCCTTACAATGAATGCTTTCTTTTGCCTAAGTTAACTCTGCTACTTCCAACCAAATATACCTGTATCTGACATCTGTTTTTCAGAGTCTAAACTGTATGGCCTGTGTTTCCTTAATGTAATTTTCCAGTATGTGATATAAACTCTCTCCTCCACGGTAAGAGTAAATCCTTTTAAAACTATTCTTATTGACAGTGGATATTTACAAAGTGAAACAGTGATATTTCCATATGTAATTTCTACTGCCAAAGAAAAAGAGCATTAAGCTAGGAAGTAGGCACAAAGATTCATGGTGTATAAGCAAAGTTTCTTTGATCAAAATTCTCATACATTTATATAGGCCTTTAAATTTTTAAATATGCTTATTCTACCATCAGGATAAATAAATGCATAGTCACACTGCCTCAGTAGAGACATTTATATTATACCCAGGTTTGCAAATATGAATACAAGCCCTACATTCAGGTCACTGAGCATCTGTGCTCCACTGATTCCTTCATTCACATGACATTTGTAAAATTACTGCTATAGTTCTCTTTACATGTTAGGGCCTAGCTTCAACCCTGTAATTTTAAAATGCATTATTGAAATCCTAACTTTAATGGTCACTTTAAATAAGCCATTTCTTTGCTTCTGAAAATCAATCAGCCTCCCCTGCCACCTTCTTTCTTACTGACTAGGAATACTGTTTTACAAAAAAGGGCAGAGAGGCAGGAAAACAGTAAATATTTACATTGACACCCTCATCTCTACAAAGTCATATCATCCAAAAGTTTTCAAAGTCTCTAAAAACTACAGTCTCTCCTTCCAGAACCTACACCCTGAAGCTCATGGGGCAGCTACACCAACTGCTGAGGCAGAGCTGTGGAGCCCCATTCCCGAGCTGGCCACCAACCAAGGGCCAGAAACCTGATTTATTTCTGATTGCTCATCCTCCAGCCATGTGGCTGACAGGGTCTTGGTGCTCCAGCCTGGCATGAGGCCTGAGCCTCTGAGGTGGGAGAGCTGAGTTCAGGACACTGGTCCACCAGAGACCGCCTGGCCCCACAACATATCAATTGGCGAGAGCTCTCCCAGAGATCGCTGTCACAACACTAAGACCCAACTCCACTCAACAACCAGCAAGCTCCAGTGCTTGGCACCCCATGCCAAACAACTAGCAAGACAGGAACACCACCCTACCCATTAGCAGAAAGGCTGCCTAAAATCATAATAAGTCCATAGACACTCCAGAAAACACACCAGATGCTGTCCTGCCCACCAGAAAGACAAGATCCAGCCTCATGCACCAGAACACAAGCACCAGTCCCCTCCACCAGGAAGACTACACAACCCACTGACCAATCTTACCCACTGGAGGAAGACACCAAAAACAATAGGAATTTAAAAATTGCTGTCCTGCCCACCAGAAAGACAAGATCCAGCCTCATGCACCAGAACACAAGCACCAGTCCCCTCCACCAGGAAGACTACACAACCCACTGACCAATCTTACCCACTGGAGGCAGACACCAAAAACAACAGGAATTTAAAAACTGCAGCCTGCGAAAAGGAGACCCTAAACACGGTAAGTTAAGCAAAATGAGAAGACAGAGAAATACACAGCAGATGAAGGAGCAAAGTAAAACCCATCAGACCAAACAAATGACAAGGAAGTAGGCAGTCTTCCTGAAAAAGAATTCAGAGTAATGCTAGTAAAAATGATCCAAAATCTTGGAAATAGAATGGAGAAAATACAAGAAACATTTAACAAGGACCTGGAAGAAATAAAGGGCAAACAAACAGTGATGAACAACACAATAAATGAATTTAAAAATTCTCTAGAAGGGATCAATACCAGAATAACTGAGGCAGAAGAACAGATAAATGACCTGGAAGATAAAATAGTGGAAATAACTATGACAGAGCAGAATAAGGAAAAAAGAATGAAAAGAATTGAGGACAGTAGCAAAGACCTCTGGGATAACAATAAACACACCAAAATTCGAATTATAGGGATCCCAGAAGAAGAAGAGAAAAAGAAAGGGACTGAGAGAATATTTCAAGAGATTATAGATGAAATTTTCTCTAATATGGGAAAGGAAATAGTCACTCAAATCCAGGAAGTGCAGAGAGTCCCATAGAGGATAAATCCAAGGAGAAACAGGCCAAGACACATATTAATCAAACTATCAAAAATTAAATACAAAGAAAAAATATTAAAAGCAGCAAGGGAAAAGCAATAAATAACATACAAGGGAATCAGGTTAATAGCTGATCTTTCAGTAGAAACTCTGCAAGCCAGAAGGGAGTGGCAGAACATATTTAAATTGATGAAAGGGAAAAACCTACAACCAAGGTTACTCTACCCAACAAGGATCTCATTCAGATTTGACAGAGAAATCAAAAGCTTTACAGACAAGCAAAAGCTATGAGAATTCAGCACCACCAAACCAGCTTTACAACAAACGCTAAAAGAACTTCTCTAGGCAGGAAACACAAGAGAAGAAAAAGACCTACAATAACAAACCCAAAACAATTCAGAAAATGGTAATAGGAACATACATATCAATAATTACCTTAAATATAAATGGATTAAATGCTCCAACCAAAAGATACAGACTGGCTAAATGGCTACAAAAACAAGGCCCGTACATATGGTGTCTACAAGAGACCCACTTCAGACCTAGGGACACATACAGACTGAAAATGAGGGAATGGAAAAAGATATTCCATGGAAATATGGAATCATATGGAAATCATATACAAATGGAAATCAAAAGAAAGCTGGAGTAGCAATTCTTGTATGAGACAAAATAGACTTTAAAATAAAGACTATTACAAGAGACAAAGGAGGAAACTACATAATGATCAAGGGACTGATCCAAGAAGAAGATATAACAATTGTAAATATTTATGCACCCAACACAGGAGCACCTCAATACATAAGGCAAATGCTAACAGTCATAAAAGGGGAAGCTAACACAATCATAGTAAGGGACTTCAAAACCCCACTTTCACCAATGGACAGATCATCCAAAATGAAAATAAATAAGGAAACAGAAGCTTTACATAATACATTAAACAAGTGATCCAAGAAGAAGATATAACAATTGTAAATATTTATGCACCCAACACAGGAGCACCTCAATACATAAGGCAAATGCTAACAGTCATAAAAGGGGAAGCTAACACAAGGGACTTCAAAACCCCACTTTCACAAATGGACAGATCATCCAAAATGAAAATAAATAAGGAAACAGAAGCTTTACATAATACATTAAACAAGATGGAATTAATATTTATAGGACATTCCATCCAAAAAAAACAGAATACACATTTTTCTCAAGTGCTCATGGAACATTCTCCAGGATAGATCATATCTTG
>NW_020174268.1:4466645-4508050 GCF_003031525.2 Neophocaena asiaeorientalis asiaeorientalis | reverse complement strand
ATGACCCCAAACCTATGAGATGCAGCAAAAGGAGTTCTAAGAGGCAAGTTTATAGCAATACAATCCTACCTAGAGAAACAAGAAAAATCTCAAACAAACAACTTAACCTTACACCTAAAGCAATTACAGAAAGAGGAACAACAACAAAAAACCCCAAAGTTAGCAGAAGGAAAGAAATCATAAAGATCAGAAATAAATGAATACATCATACTCAATGGTGAAAAACTGAAGGCATTTCTACTAAGATAAGGAACAAGACAAGGTTGCCCACTCTCACCACTATTACTCAACATAGTTTTGGAAGTTTTAGCCACAGCAATCAGAGAAGAAAAAGATATAAAAGGAATTCAAGTCAGAAAAGAAGTAAAGCTGTCACTGTTTGTGATGACATGATACAATACACAGAGAATCCTAAAGATTTTAAAAGGAATCCAAATCAGAAAAGAAGTAAAGCTGTCACTGTTTGCGATGACATGATACAATACACAGAGAATCCTAAAGATTCTACCAGAAAACTAGTAGAGCTAATCAATGAATTTGGTAAAGTAGCAGGATACAAAATTAATGCACAGAAATCTCTGGCATTCCTATACACTAATGATGAAAAATCTGAAAGGGAAATTAAGGAAACATTGCCATTTACCATTGCAACAAAAGAATAGAATACCTAGGAATAAACCTACCTAAGGAGACAAAAGACCTCTATGCACAAAACTAGAAGACACTGATGATTCAATAGCCAGGACATGGAAGCAGCCTAAGTGTCCATCGACAGATGAACGTATAAAGAGGATGTGGCACATATATACAATGGAATGTTACTCACCCATAAAAAGAACTAAACTGAGTTGTTAGTAGTGAGGTGGATGGACCTAGAGTCTGTCATACAGAGTGAAGTAAGTCAGAAAGAGAAAAACAAATACCGTATGCTAACACATATATATGGAATCCAAAAAAAAATTGTTCTGAAGAACCTAGGAGCAGGACATGAATAAAGATGCAGACATAGATAGTGAACTTGAGGACACAGGGAAGGGGAAAGGTAAGCTGGGACATAGCGAGAGAGTGGTACTGACATATATACACTACCAAATATAAAATAGGTTGTTAGTAGCAAGCAGCCACATAGCACAGGGAGATCAGCTCCGTGCTTTGTGACCACGTAGAGGGGTAGGATAGAGAGGATAGAAGGGAAATGCAAGAGGGAGGGGATATGGGAATATATGTATATGTATAGCTGCTTCACTTTGTTATACAGCATAAACTAACACAAAATTCTAAAGCAATTATACTCCAATAAAGATGTTAATAATAATAAAATTTAAAAAAAACTATATGCTTTAATTATATTTCATCCTTGGAAGCAGCAGCAGAGCTAGTATAAATAGACCCCCATGGAAAGGTTGGGATGCCCTGCCCCCCACCCCACCTCCTACCCATGGACCCAAGACTTGTTACAAATATTTTTGTCTCCCAAGAGCCTCTCTCTGATCTCTCATTTGGCATGGATATAGTAAACTAAGAATTTTTATGTAACGGAGAGTGACATAGAAAGATGCCGTTGAGGGGTGGGGGTGACGGAAAAGGAACAGAAAGGGACGTGCACTGTGACCACCTGTCCCTGACCTATTTGTTTATCCAACATGGATTTGCTGATTGCAAACCATGTGTCAGACTCCAATGGTAGCTACAGAGGAGAGTAAAACACAATCATACATGGATTTTATGTGTTATGGAGAAGTCCGGGACACAGCTGGAGCGTCACACCCAGGGTCCCCTCGCAGTCCCTGCCCTCTAATGGCACACCCTGCTTGGACTCAGCAGCGGGTCTGCCCACGCAGCCACATTACATGGTGGGATGACTCACTTTGTAGATAAGCAGAGTGGGATTAGAAAGGCTCAGGGATTTGCCTGAAGTTGCAAAGTTTATAATTCATGGAAGTGGACCTAGCTGGGACCACAATGCTGATTAGCCTGGGACTAAAGTGTTTCCCAGGACATGAATCCCAGTCATGGGCAGACCAGAGGATTTTTCACCTTAGCAGACCCTGGGTCTCCTTAATCCATGTCAAGCTTTTTCCTCAAACCACCAGTACTTATAGTTTCTTCTTTTTATAGTTTACTATTGATCTTGTCAAGCTTTCCAGGCTTTGCCAATGTATTCGTGGGGGCAGGAGGAGGATTCATAATAGAAGAAAAAAAATTCTCCAGTGACTAATGAAAAAACAAATCTCATTGTACCAAAAAAACTGTATACCTTTCTAGAAGATCTTATTGGCTAATAATTTTTATTAATGCCTTTTAATTTTGTATATATTTTATACATTTCATTATAAACAAAATCAGCAGTCTCCTGAAAAAGCAACATATTGACAGCAGTGATTTAATTGTGCCCGTATTTCTACGTTAAGATCTTTCATGTTGAGTATAGCATTGAGGTTTTCTACTTTGTATTGGATTTTCCTCATATTTTCAACCTAGTTCCAGAGTTCTTTTCTACCTTCATCTTCAAAGAGAGTCATTTCATCTAATCATCTATTTGATCTCTTTTATAATGTCTTTTAATGTTTCATTAACAATTTCCTACAGTTTCTCAGTTTTTCTTGAAACGAAGTACAACCAGATGACCAAGAACTTGGGCACTGACATTAGGGCATGGATTCAAGTCAAGATACGTGTACCCCAATGTTCATATAGAAGAACTATTTACAAGAGCCAAGAAAATGAAAGCAACCTAAATGTCCATCGACAGAGGAATGAATAAAGAAGATGTGGTACATATATACAATGGAATATTAGCCATAAAAAAGAACTAAATAATGCCATTTGCAGCAACATGGATGGACCTAGAGATCATCCTAAGTGAAGTAAGACAAAGACAAATATCATCTGGTATCACTAATATGTGGAATCTAGTTTTCTAAAAAATGATATAAATGAACTTATTTACAAAACAGAAACAGACTCACAATTTTGAAAACAAACTTATGGTTACCAAAGGGGAAATGTGGTATTGAGGAGGAAAAATTAGGAGCTTGGGATTAACATACACACACTACTGTATATAGAATACTGATGGATAACCAACAAGGACCTACTGTGTAGCACTGGGAACTCCACTCAATATTGGTAATAACCTATATGGGAAAGAATTTGAAAAAGAGTATGTGTATACATATAACTGAATCACTGTGCTGTACACCTGAAACTAGCACAACACTGTAAATCAACTATACTCCAATAAAATTTTTTAAATAAATAATTTTTTAAAAAGCCAGTTCCTGGAACACAGTACATGCCTAATAAGTGTTAGCTAATATTATTTTCATAAATGGTTCAATAATTTTTATTTTAATATTCTAAGATCATAACTAAGATTTTTAACAGTCAGAAATATAAACAATTCCAGCAAATATATATTCTGATTAAGCAGATGATACTGATTTAATGTTACAGTTTTTAGAAAATATGATTCCCTTCATAATATGTGATCTGACAATGGAGTAGGGCTGCTGACTGGTATGTGGGAAGATATTTAGGTCTAGAACTCAAGGGAGAGGTTTGAGGAGATGGGTGATAGTTGACAGTGGTCTTGGAAATGGAAGAAAATGGTCTTCCAGTTTTAGTTTGCAGAGCTAGGAGGGAAGAGATATCAAAGAAGATCCCAGGAACAAATGAAGGAAATGGATCCTAAGAAAGGGAAGAGCCCTCAAAGAGATAGAAGAAGGGGATGTTTAACTCTGGTCATAGTCAAGTAAGTTAAGGATTAAGGCAACCCCTTTGAAGACAGCAACAGCGTGATGGCTCACTGGCCATCTTGGTAAGAAAAGTGAAGTGTAGGGATGAAAACAAAATAGGGGCTGCAGTGGGTGCAGGAGTGAATGGGAGGGAAGGAAGTGAAGACAGCAACAACAGCAAATCTTTGCAAAGCTAGAAAGGAAGAGAGATTGTGACAGTACAAGAGGATTCATGTCGAAGAAATGTGGCCCATTCCTCCTCATCATGATAGATGGAAGCAAAGATAGGATTCCCCACATCTTTGGGAGACCTCTACACCAGGAAAAGCACAAAGCTGAGACCCCATGGAAAGCCAAGTCAGGATAAAATAAGAGTTCAAAGGAATAGTTGACACCATCCAGGATAAAAACAGTGACTGCAACTACAGCACTAGAGACCTAAGATCAAAATGGCTGAAAGCAAAGAGCAGTGAGGGAAAAGTGGAGGATAAGACAGGAATTGGGCAGGATTTATCTTTTGCAGGTGGCTTCTTTGTGTCAGCTGCCATGTATGTGGCTCACTTGGAAGGGATTGCATAGACTCGCAGAGAGCTCCAAAGCTGAAAAAATGAGAATGAGGGCTTGGAGATTTTAGATATATAGGATGTCATAGTTGGAAGGGGTTATGGAAGCCATGGAGTTAAAGTCTTTCATTTTATCTGTTCATTAATTCATTTGAACAATGACTACTCACTATCACATGCTACAAATGACATTACATGCTGGACATGGATGCAGGACAGTTTTGCAGTAATGTTACCTATAGAGTCTTCGGTACAGATTCTACTTCCGTGGTTTTTAATGAACCCAATTTTTCTTTGTTTTCAGAAATTCATTCCATTTTTGACTTACCTTAATTCAATATTTTATTTTTCTCAACAGATTGTAACAGGGAAGAGCTAAATCAGACTCCATGTACAATCTGCTTCTTTCACTTTAACCTTTGCTTTTTGTTGCTGTTGTAATTATGATCATACATAATGGCCTGCTACAGGTTACCCTGTCCACCTGTGTATGCCTGCAAGAAAAAAGGAACTAACACATCCCCTCACGGAGGCTGGTCATTCCAGGAGATGTTTTGCAAGACTGATGGCCCTTTTACTTTACTTCCTCACCGTCTCTCCCTCTCTGATTCTATAAAAGAAACTGGCAATCAGACCCTGATAAGATGGTTTTTCAGAGACACTAGTCTACCATCTCCTCGGTCTGCCAGCTGTCTGAATAAAGTCGTGTTCCTTGCCTGAACACCTCATCTCTGATTCACTGGCCTGTCATGCGGCGAGCAAACTGAGCCTGGACTCGTTAACAAGATCACTCAGCTTTTTAGACCACCCACCTGTGACATACTTATCTCTTCTCATTTTTTTGCCCTCCTTCTAAACAGTGCCAAGTCACTAACTGGAGATCAACAGTCAAGCATCATCCCCCACTCACCCTTTACTTGCTCAGAGTGAATCCCACTTTCCCTCAATCCATGATGCCTTAGCACCCGTCTCATCTGGCCCTTAGTATCTGCCAACTTCCCAATTTCCAACCAAGTGATAAGCCCTTAAATGGAATAGACCCTTCAGAATTGTTTATTACAGTAAACTGGAGTTCAGGAAGTAAAGATATAATTATTATTAGGCAATAAACTAACACAGGGAAGAGGTTAAAAAGTGATATTTTATAAAATTATACCTCCTGTTGCTTCTCAAGATTATCCCTTGTATCAGCAAATATGCATTTGCCCCCCAAAATTAATATTTAATAGGAATTAAGGAATAGTAAGTACACAAGACTCAGTCCCCAATAAGCATCCATACCAGACAACTGGAATTAGTGGAAGAGTGTAACCACTTTAGCCACATAAAAACTGGCATTTAATTTTAGAGTCAACCCCACCCCCGCATATCTGAATCCAAGACAGGGGTTGGCCTGTCCTCTTCCATCTAGTCCTGGGTAATAGTGAGAATATTCTGTTGCATCCTGGGAGCCAACCATTAAACAGGAGATTAACAGACACTTTTCCAAAGGAGAACAAAAAGGATTGAGAAGTTTCCAGAATATGACAAAGAGTTTAAAGAAGCATAAGACAAAGAGTTGAAAACCTGGAGACAATGTAGCTTAAAACAAGGAAGATTTCAGGAGAAGAGATAACTGAGATGAAAGGGAAAGCCAACTAGTCTTCTACAAATATGCCAAAGATTATCAGGAAAATGAGGTTTTCAAGTTATGATGAAAAAATTGTGACAAGAAATTTTAGTTCTGGCATGTTTTGTTGCATTTTATTATTGATAATACCCTGCCGCCCTCTAAGAAGGGTGGATTCTGGTATCTGTTGGGTCCTTTGTTTGCTGAGTGGGAGGCAGGCATGGGGAAAAGAAAGGACTACATCTGCGTCTTTATTCCTGTCCTGCCCCTAGGTTCATCAGAACTTTTCTTTTTTATTTTAGATTCCATGTGTATGTGTTAGCATACAGTATTTGTTTTTCTCTTTCTGACTTACTTCACTCTGTATGACAGACTCTAGGGCCATCCACCTCACTACAAATAACTCAATTCCGTTCCTTTTATGGCTGAGTAATATTCCATTGTATATATGTGCCACATCTTCTTTATCCATTCATCTGTTGATGGACACTTAGGTTGCTTCCGTGTCTTGGTTATTGTAAATAGAGCTGCAATGAACATTGTGGTACATGATTCTTTTTTAATTATGGTTTTCTCAGGGTGTATCCCCAGTAGTAGGATTGCTGGGTCATATGGTAGTTCTATTTTTAGTTTTTTAAGGAACCTCCATATTGTTCTCCATAGTGGCTGTATCAATTTACATTCCCACCAACAGTCCAACGGGGGGAAGGGTAAGCTGGGATGAAGTGAGAGAGTGGCATAGACATATATACACTACCAAATGTAAAATAGATAGCTAGTGGGAAGCAGCTGCATAGCACAGGGAGATTAGCTTGGTGCTTTGTGACCACCTAGAGGGGTGGGATAGGGAGGGTGGGAGGGAGATGCAAGAGGGAGGGGATGTGGGGATATATGTATACATATAGCTGATGCACTTTGTTATACAGCAGACACTAACACAACACTGTAAAGCAATTATACTCCAATAAAGATGTTAAAAAAAAAAATCTCCTGGGCCTTCTCGGGACATTCACCAGTTTCACAAACTTCAGACTCCCCTTGAAAATTATGGTGAACCTCAATATTGCATTGAGCTCCTATGAGAGGAAAAATAAATCAGAGGGAAAAAAAGGAAAAAAGAAAGAAAGAAAGGACTAAACTCACTGACTAAGAATAGGAGAGAGATGTAAGGACTCAGAGGACTGAGCTCAAAGGGGAATGGGATTCTGGGAGATTTGGAGGCTGCCCTGGGGCAGGAGATTCAAGAAGGAAAAGAACCAGCACAAGGCAGTCAAAGAGAAAATCCAAAGAAGGAATATTCAAATATAATGTTTTGTTTATCAAAATAATAAGTGCTACGGCTAAAAAAATTAAGTAACACAAAAATGTTTATAATAAAACAAAGTCTCCCATCCCATCCCAACGAGTATGTTGCCCCCCACCCCAAACTCCTTTTCAGAGGTAATAATTTAATTTCTGGTTTTAGTTCTTCGTTTTCAAATACCATACTTATATTTTAAATGTCATACTTATATATTATCTGTTGATTTATCGACTTCAAAAATTATGAGTTACTCTTATAACTGTAAGTATTTAAAATGCTTAAAATTCTTTATCCTCTTCGCATTCCCCAATATAGCCCAACACTATTAGATCTCTTTTTTAGTTTTTAATAAAATATTTTTACCTTCATTTTTTCCATCAGCTGTATTTACACTCCAACCCTCATCCTTCGCTGTCTCTCTCCTTCCCTTTTCCCACCTCTGCACTTCACATTATCAAGGCTGAAAACATTTTAATTTTATTCTGTAACCAGAGTTTTATTCCTTGCTTTGTTTACAGGCAACTGCAAAATTGAAAGGCATAAATAGCATTTTCACCTAATGACTGAGTAAATATTATTTACTTCAGAAACTAGCAGTGTAGTTTCTGAAGTACATAATATTCCTCCATGGTTCCAAAGCTCACAATTTCAGTGCCACCCTGCAAAGACTGCACAAAGGAGCCTCATTCTGACACTCCACCAAGAGCCCAGTCACACTGCATCTTAATTTCCCAAATGGAGTATGCGTTGCTTGTAAGGTTTATGTGATGCTTGTTTTACCTGGAATTTCAGGTTGCCTTGTGTGTGTGTGCTGTCAAAGAAAACCTGCACTGGACAGCATTAAACAGCCAAAGATGACTTTATTCAAGACTATTACCACAAAAGAGATTGAATTCAACTCCCCTGAAACAACAGGTGGGTGATTTTGAAGAGATGGGGTAAACTAGTGCAAGAGAATTAGAAGACATGAGAGGGAGCTTAGTCTATGTAATTAGACCATATGTGCTTGCTAATTGTTGCGTATTAAAATGAGGCTCCTACTTTCCCACAGAAACTGGAAGATAGGGGCACTGGTCAAGACAGGGGAGCCCAGGCAATGAAGCATCTATAGTAGGATTGGAAAATCAACACTCAGTCATCTACCATGCTCTTAGCCTCCCTGCATTGTATTCATCCTCCATTGACGTTCAGTAAAGTTTTGCAAATTATTTCCCTGTGCTAAGAGAAGCCAAGTGAATGGTCCATGGCCACTCTCTGGCCACACTCGGTAGTAATGATGAGGAGAAATATACTGCAGTAACAACAAATCTCAAGGGCAACTGAGTCAGGGTTGCTTCATGTGAAGACCTCTTTCCACATGGTGAGTCTCATTCTCTGCTTGATTTCGCATTTCTGAGCATTTTTTAAGGAGGGAAGCAATCCACTTACAGCTTTTAGTGCTGAACTCTTCCTGTCTCAGCCATGCTCAAACTTCTCATCCTAATTCTAGGTTAATGTCAAATGCCACTCTCTCATTCCTTTCTCTGCTGTGCCATTAAGGTATATTATTTTACTCAAAATCTTCATGCGGGTGTTTCCTAATCCAAAAATGTGGAGGTGTTAAACCCTCTCTCCCAGGGACACAGTGAGGATTAAATAAGGTAACATATTGTAAAGCTCCTGGCATGGTCCCTGGCATCCTCCTTCTTTATGGTAGTACTTGGCTCCTGTGGCTGTGATATTCCTTTTACATGGGGCCCTGACATCCTTAAATTGTGTCCACCTTGAAGGCAGAGGCTGTATTTTGTTCACTGTTATATCCCCAGCACCTAGGACAGCCCCAAGGACAAAGAAAAATAAATATTGGCTGAGTTGAATAGTGGTGAATTAGTTTAATCAGTTTGCTTTCCTATTAAAACCTACCTGAAATCAGACTAAATTGAAGGTGTTCAGGGGACATTAGGAGGAGAGTGAGCTGCTTTTGAAGCATTTGAAGCTATTTTGCAGCAGTGGAGTGACTTTAAGATGCCAAAAAACAGCACAAGTTGTGCTGGAAGGGGAATCATGTAGAGAAACAAGATGGTGCCAAACCTACATATCACCCATTCCTGCAAATTCCCTTGAGTTCTCTTTGAGGCCAAGCATTTTTTGGAGCAGAACTAATGGAGGATTTTTCCCTGGCAAACGAAGGACTGTGAACAATGCACCTGCATTTATAGGGGCTTCTGGACTTCCTGATACTATAGGTCCTTGTGTCACCAGATAGTGAGTTGCACATTGGAGAGAGGATTATCAAAGCAGATCCTTTCACATCGGAGATTTCCACTCCCAGTCCTTTTAAGTCAGTTATTTGAAGATCTTGAGACCTGGTAAAGGCCTTAAGATAAAGATCTTAAGAAATCAGTAAGACTGTGTTTAATTACTGGAAATTTCTCCTCACATTCCCTCTGCAATCATAAGGTATAAATAACCTAAAAAAAAGCTTATTGCAACAAGCAACCTGAAAAGCTGATGAGTGAGTGATGAATAAGATCCTGAATGCTGCCAACGTTTAACCGATTGCCATTTCTGTTCCATGAACCTTGGGTTTTTTCACAAATGCACAAGTTTGCTTTTGCCTTATTTGCCTATTTCCTTATGTAACTGACCTTAAGCGCTTGTATAACACTGCAAGACTGTGATTCAGCGCACTGTTCCTCCCTACTTCGTATTATTAGAAGCTATTGGAGAAGCACGGCTGGTGCTCTCCAAAAAGGAATCTTTTAATATTCTATTTAAAGATCTTCTTGTGTTTTCCTGTGAAGGGGAATAAAAGATAAAATTGTCACATGCAAAACTGTAAAATGTTAATTGTTGATTTTTATGAAAAATGTTTGTCTCCAGAACATTTTATGTGGTAGAGAACTAAGAAAAAGAGTTAACTATAATTAACACATGATACATTCACAACAGGTATTCCATAGATAACTCATTACCAAAGACATCAGCATGGACAAGAATTTCTTAAAATTCTTACCTAAAATGATATGAAAATAGAAAATTAAGTTATATTCATAAGTGCCACTATATTGTACATGTGGAATAATCTTGAATTTTCTTCCTAAAAATTCTACAGTAGTGCATGTGAAAATACGTTGAAAACCTAGGAAAAAACTTTCCTCAGTGACCAGAGAGCACCATAAAGGTTGCTGGTATGCTTCACAAGAAAAAATTTGCAGTGTCCAAAAGGAACTGCTTAGAAAACCAACCAAACAACAACAGGAATAAAAAACAAAAAAACCCAAAACACTAAACAAAGCAAGTTCACCAATGTTCTTTCATTTTGTTTTTGATCCTCTGATGGCTACATGCCAGTGCCTTTGTACAGGTTGCAGTGGCAATGATTTTCTTCTCTCCCTAAAATTTATTTGATTCCCTAAGACAGATGCCATTAAACTGTCACTACTCCAGACTTGAATCCTGAACTTCCAGCCCCTTGCCAAACACTCATTTTTAACCTTCCCGGCTTGCTTGGTTCTTTCCTCTTATTTAGCAATTCCAATCTGTGAGACATTTATTCTACACTGTCGATTTATTTAGTTTACCGTGATGGATACAATCAACAACCTTATCCTTAAGGGAAGATTGCTTCCTTTTGGCGTCACCATCTCCTGCCCCACCCTATATACAGTTAAGTTGGCCTATCTATTATGGGGTTATAGGATAATAGTATCTGAACCAGAAATTTAAGATAATTCTATGTATGTTAAGAGTTAGCACCTAAACTATAACAGACAAGTCACTGTCTCCCAGGAGAATGCTCTAAAGTTGAAAGGAAGCCTTACTTTGTACTTCTGAGAGATTAACGTAAACAGGTGTACCAAATCAGAAGCTCTACTAGAATCTCCTTTTATCTCAACATACAGACCTAGGTCTCTACGGAATATGGGGCCAGCTCTGTTTTGAAGCCTGAGCTCTGATTTCATCTTCCGGCAACTCATTGCTAAAGCTGTAGATAAACTGGAAAAGGCTCAGATGGAAACGAGAAGACTGATTCATGGCTTGGATAAACTAATTAACTAAGGAAGGTTATAGGAATTTTCAGAGTTACAGGTCATCCTAGCAGGTCTAAAGGAATTTCATGGCTTTGTATCTCCTGAGAGAAAGGCATACCAACATCTTTGCTGGGTTATAAAGAAATTATCCAAAACAAGGATTTGTCTTTTGTATCAAAAGGAAAAATTCAGATCCTCTTCCTTCAGTGCCCAAATATGATCATATTGGGATTCCCATCCTTATGAGTAAAAAGAGTACTATTAAAGAATAAAAATATGACAAAAATACAGTACAATATACCTATATATCAAGCCTCCAAACGAGATTCAAATATACAATTGTGCAGACAGCTTTCCAAATATGCACAGACACCAGAACAAACTTATCAGAATGTAATGAGCAAAGAAGGGAAAACAACAAAAATAGCTTCCTTTAAGACATAACCCAAATAAAATGATGTGATATCGGAGATTCCTTTAAAATAATAAAGGGAGACAGAAAGAGAAAACCAGATTGGCCATGAGTTGACAAATTGATTAAATTGGGTGATGTATACATATAGTTCATTATAATCTTTTCCCTACTTTTGTGTATATTAGGAAATGTCTATAATAAGCAAAGAAAAAAGATACTAATTTGGTAAATTTTTAAAGAGACTAAGACTGAGATCTACATTTAATAGCAAGACTGCTCAAAAAGAATAATCAAAACCGCTAAAATGGCCTTTATGCTAATTTTCTTAATGTAATACTAAAAAGGTACTTGGCCCCAATCCAGATACAGTACCTGTGTGCCAACTGAAAGCTAAAGATTATTAACTTTGATCGCTTCATCTTAAACCGGTTGCTTAGATCGGTTCCTAGCTGTATACAGAGTGCCTTGATTCACCTATTAAAATACAAACACTTTTAATCATCTTCCTGTTTTCTGGAGAAGAATGTGTGATATAGAATAGCTTGAAGAGAATGAAGTCCTGAGTGTATCCTTTGATACAAAAAATATTCTGTTTACTGGGAGACAGTTCTCTTTGGGTCTTCTGTGTTTCTATAAGCAAAAACATGTCTTATGTGTCTTACAAGCAAAAACACAGACGACCCTTTGTTAAAGTCTATCTTTTCAAAGATCTTTGTGTAGCAACAGCCTTGCAAAATAGAAATAATTTCTCTCTCTGGAGCAAAGGGCAAGCAGACTTACTTCCCGTTATAAAAGTTTTACATTCCCTAGGCTTAGGGTTCTAACACAACTGCAAGGGCAGGTATCTGTCCTCTTTCCTTACGAGGACTGGGTCTCAGGGAATCAAAATAAAATATCCTGACGCTCATGCTGATTGCTGTTCCTTCAGTAATACATCCTTTGTCTCAGACCCAGGAGTCTCATGTCTCTTGCTAGCATCCATGAAAAGGTAACAGGAAAATCCATTAGCTTGCAAGTAGGCTAAAATCTCAGACCCTTCACAAATCTTGACCCTGCTAAAACTGAAATTGTAAATATAATGTGTCTGGCATCAAAGTGACCTATATTGAGACTGACTGCAAAGAAGGCTTCAGCTGAATTCATTTTGAAAGACTAGTTAAAAATTAGCGATGCCTGCCAAACGAGCCAGCAGGTAGGCTGCATCATTCACACCATTAATGCTGACCTTGTGAAGCTACTTGTTTCAGTGCCAGCTACATAGAAAGTGCTCAATAAATGGTTACTCAACTGAAATGCTTGTTAAAATTCTAGAATCTGATTCCAGATTTTAATGGATTAGGTATGAAGAGTCACACATTACTTACGGCAATAATTTCGGTTTATTGATTTTTTTAAATCAGAAGTTCTTCAAAAATTCAATAGAAAAAGAAGGAAAGCATTTACACTTTGTATGCAAGATATAAGTAGTGAAACTTTAATAAAAAGTTAATATAAAACATTAGAGAAAAGTTCACATATTTTCTTCATTACTGTTGAAAGAGAATTTAAAAACCAAAATTATTATCACAAGTAATATTTATTATTTTAAACTCTAAATAACTAGAAAATAATACCATACCAAAATTGAAGTCTCATGTATTATGTCAAAATGTTTGCTAAGTTCTCACACAGCTGAAATACCCCCATTTTCCTGGTGTAATAGTTAGCCAAGGTCTTCAAAATAATTTAGAGATAACATATATCTAGAGTCAAACCAGGACAGGCGCTCCAACAACACTGATAAATCCCTGAGATGATTTACATTATCCACAATGAATAATATGTGACTCATCCCAATGGGGGTAATCAACAGGTTTGGGGGAAATAAAATGAAAAAAAACTGGCTCAACTTTGGACTTGTCAACCATAGCCACTTATTTGGCACAGGTTCATTTCCTACAATGCCTTACACAGGTATAAAAATGTCACTGAAAAACATATGAAAAGGGAAATCTTGCTGCTCTCAAACATAACAGAAGAGTATAACACCTTTTTTTTTTTTTTTTTTTTTTGGGGTGGGGGGGGTTTCCCCTTTTTTGGCTCTGGCACACACCCGCGTCCCCGTCCCCTGAATCGGCAGGCGGACTCTCAACCACTGCGCCACCAGGGAAGCCCAGTATAACACCTTGAATTGATGATAATTTTAGTAAAGCACTTGTGGGTAAGCCCATGAATAGGCTTGTGAACCTGCTGCTTCTAGCAAAAGGATCTGTAAAAACGCAGTATTAATTTATTTTAGTGGATGCAGATCTGGACCAAAGAGAGAGCGAGCGAGTGCGCTCAAAGGTGTCAATGGCAAAGGTCATTATAAAGTATGACTTTGTCCTTTAATCTGTATTTAATATGCAGTTGTGATTCAATGCTTGGAAATTGTTCTAAACATAATTTTAATTGATATAGGATTTAAAGCATGTAAGATAAACTCTTAGCAGAAACTCAGATTAAATTATTATGGCTTGAGGTATTCCCAGGATTACAGTTTAGTCAAGTGGATGGATTATTTATTAGAGTAGAGAAGACTGGAGGAGGAACAGGAGGAAAGGAAAGGTGTTTATGAAATACTTAAGCAAATATGAAATACAAAATTAAAGTGAATATGAAATGTGTATGTGAAAATGATCAGCATCAAGGAGGTGCCTTCAAAGAAGATGATTTGGTATCTGTCAAAATGCAGATGGCATCTAAAGCCCTGATCATGAATTAAATCATCTAGGGAGAGAATGAGAGAGAGAAGGGATTTCTGTACTGAGTTGTATAAAACTCCAATACTTATAGGAGGAGATAAGGAAAGGAGACAGGAGGGATATTCAGTGAGGTAAGTGGAAATGAAAGCCATGGCCTCAGAGATGGGAGAAATCAACTTCGATGAGAGTTACTGATGGATTATGCAGAATAAGATCTTTGAGGATTTTGAAATGTGGAAGTATCTAGTAAACTTGAAAAAACAATTTCTATATATGGAAGGAAGCAAGAATGGAACAAGTGGAAGGATTAAAAAAAAGACGTGGACTAAGAGAGAAAATGTGTAGACAATATTTTTGAGAATTTAAGCAACAGAGAACAACGGAATGGTAACTGAAGGGGGCTATAGTGTCAATGAAGGGGTTTGTATGATTGAACAGATATGATAGAAAGAAAGTGAATTTACAGAAAAGAGAATAAATTCCTGCGGTAAGGAAGTCTTTGGGATGATGAAAATGGAAGGGATCCGGAGCTCATGTGGCGAGTGTGGATGCAGGAGGAAAGGAGAGATGAATCAAGGTGCGTTTGTGTGTGTAGATTTGGAGACGGGAACATTCAGACATATCTGGGTCATGACCTATGTTTTCTTCAGCAACATATAAGACAAGGTCATTAGATAAAGTGGTGAGTGGGGCTAGATGGAAAGTGTGAGGAGAGAGTTGAAGTATGAAACTGTCATTGCAGAGGGTGGGAGAGTGAGGTTCTTAGAGAAACATAGATCAGTAATAACAGGATTGCTTGGCATCTGCAGCTAAACATTGCTTTACGGTACACTACCTTCACGTGCAAGGTAACTCATCTTAATGAAACAAAAGGCTCACTTAAATGTGTCAGTTATACTTCTGGCAACGATATGTTATAGCGTTATTCGTAATTTTGGCAGCTCTCAACTGTTTCATTTTCTCCTGTGGATGTCAAGGATTCATTGACATTCTGGGATATTTTGAACCTGTGGGTCCTCAAAAATTTAGGAGTAGTAATGAAGGTAGGGACAAGATTCCCTGGAAATACAGTGCCAAAGAGACAGCTTCCTTAAATCATCTTGGTTTGTGTCTCACTATTCACAAAACCAGGTAAATGATTGCTCTGAGCCAAGGCAGTGCTAGTGAGTCCTTGCACAAGGATTTGTACGTTCAAAGGGGAAGATCTTTTTTTCTTTTTTTTTTTTTGCGGTACGCGGGCCTCTCACTGTTGTGGCCTCTCCCGTGGTGGAGCACAGGCTCCGGATGCGCAGGCTCAGCGGCCATGGCTCACGGGCCCAGCCGCTCCGCGGCATGTGGGATCTTCCCAGACCGGGGCACGAACCCGTGTCCCCTGCATCGGCAGGTGGACTCCCAACCACTGCGCCACCAGGGAAGCCCGGGAAAGATCTTTTAACATTACCATGTCATTAGAGGACATCCATGGAACAATGCAATGATAAACCAAAAACATACACAGGTCAAGACTCAGAATATTCACTACAGCTTCCGTCAAGGGCTTCTTTTCTTAGGCCCCGTCTACTTCTGTGAAATTCAACATGCTCTCACTATGTGACCCTCTCCTCTGGTAACAGCCATCTGGACGGAGTAGGCCTATGCTCCAGTGGCCTAAAATGGGATTGCACCTGAAGCTCTGCATAACAAGGATGTAAGAAGGTGACTAGTTGGAACAATCATAAATTCTTTGATATTTTAAATTCAAAATAATGAGAGAAAAAGAAAGAGAGCTGAGCTCTCTTTGGTAGAGAGCCCAAAGCCAAATGATGTACAAATGATTGGAGGAGGAACAGTAATAGTAGAGCATTAGCACAGAGATCTATGAATTCCTGGTGCAATGCGATAACCCAGTTATATGTGTGTATTTCTTGCTAGCATCCTGGGAGTCTCCCACATTCGTAGCACCAACATCGAATTAAGGGCAACCTTCAGCTTTCTTCTTGTGGTAGACTGTTAAAAAGTCTGCTTACAAAGGGTTCCTTAATGACTCCCACCTCTCAGGAGGCATGCCTTTATGTCATCTTCTCCTTCATCGACTCTGAGCTTATCTAGTGGACTAGGGAACATTAGCAAGTGTGATGCAATCTGAGGCTTGATAAGTATTTGCACATTGAAACTTGTCCTTTTGGAACTCTGTCCCTTGGCAAGCCAGGTGCCATGCTGTACAGAAGCTCAAACTAGATGACTAAATGATGAAAGGCCATGTGGAGAGATGCCCCAAAGGATGAGGGGCCATCGTGAACATTCCATCAGCAGCTGAGTTCCCAGCTGAATCTGATGCATGAGTGACCTCAAATACACCACATGGAGCTGAAGAACTATCTAGCTGAATCAGTCCACAGAATAATGAGAAACAATGAAGTGCTATTGCTTTTAAGCCACTGGGTTTGGCAGGTGGTTTGTTACACAGCCATGGATCATCAAAACACTTCTAGTATCTTGAAAAATCTTCCAAAATAGCCACTCTTCCTCAAAGACAGAGGCAGACACAGTATATGAGGAATTAGAGAAGCCTGAATTTCAGTTCTTACTATACTACTTATTTCTATAAATAAGATTTTCTGGACTCACTTCTTTTTTTCTGCATCACTTTTGTCCTACCTGCCCTAATAGATTGTCCTCACATATAGCAAGTGTGCAGTAAATACTTAGGTACCAAACATATAAATGAATAAAATCTGTACTAGTTTGCTAGGGCTGCCATAATAAAATACCACAGACTCATGGCTTAAACAAGAGAAATTAATTTTCACCCAGTGCTGGAGGCTGGAGTCCAAGATCATGGTGTAGGGAGATTTGGTTTCTCCAGAGGCCTCTGTCCTTGGCTTGCAGATGACCAGCTTGTTGCTGTGTCCTTTCTCCACCTTTCCTCTGTGCATACACACCCCTGGTGTCTCCTCCCTCTCTTATAGGATTAGGGCTCCACCCTAGTGACCTCAGTTAAAATTAATCATCTCTTTGAAGGCCCCATCTCCAAACATAGTCACGTTGATTATGGCCCACCTATAGGACCTCATGTTACCTCCTTGAAGGCCCTATCTCCAAATGTATTACATTCAGAAGTACTGGGAGTTGGAACTTCGACAAATAAACAGATTTTGAGGGGGACACTGTCAGCCCATAGCAATAGCTAAATTAAAATGACCTTAGGAACCTGAAATATCCATTGCTTTTAAATTTCCATGCATAAGCAATAACTCCCATAATAAATGAGATGAGAAACGATCCAAGTGGGTCTCAATCCTGAACCACAGGTGACATGTAAGGTAAGTTGTACTATGGGTCAGTTAGCATCAGGTGGTAGCTATTATTTTCATGTTTCTGCATGGTCAGGTCTCCCTGATCAGAGTACTAGCAGTCTGGGTTAAAGGATGCTAAATGGCAAACCAGCCTGAGAAGTTAAAGACAGAGATATCTGGAGAGGATTACTGGTTTATCTCCCCAGAAGCCATTTGTTAACATTCCAAACAGTAACAGACCTAGGGACCTGGGTTCATCTCTCTAGAGAGGATTTGTTTACATCCCACAGAATAAAAGCTCAAAAGTGTTGCCCTCTTTTTCTCTGAAGGAGAGGAAGGGCAGGTATGCTCCTGTATAAGCTCCAAAAGTCATAATTTTAGAGCTCCTCTCCTGTGGCATGAACCCACTGTATGTGCAGGTGACATCTGCCCTCACCATGTCACCCCATGAGGGACTGAGGCCTGGGGAACTGTCACAGATGTTCTGTAAATTAGTAATTGGTCTGTTCTCTGATCCAACAACCTCATATCTCCTGTCAGGATAAAATAAATACACAGAGATTAAAAAAAAAAAAAACCCAAAACTTAGAGGCTACAGTCTCTAGATTTAAGATCCTAAAATTTCTAAAGGCCAAGATCTAAAGAAAAGCAGGTAAAAATATTTAGAACAAGGTGCCTTTAAGAGTAAGCAATCAAGTACTAGATTTGATTAGCTATTTTCCCCTTTCCAGACAGACAACTATTCATTGCAAGTGGCTTAAAAAAAAAATCTTTAGTTTCTAAAAATCTTGGTGAGCTTTTTACTGGACCAAATTTTGAGCTTATTTTTATAATAAGCACAATAAATTTTAATACCAAGATCACCTTGTTTCTGTTGCTGACGTGATGATTGTTTGTAGGACGTCATATCAACATGCCACCTGAAACTTGTTCTGTTGTCTTTGAATTGGTGCAGAACACTCTAAGGCTACAAAGATATGTCCCCCACTTTGCCCTAATCAGAAGACAAAAACAGTCCTATCGATATGCTCAGAAAAGTTTCTTATCTTGTGAAGCTTTTCTTTTTAATTAGATAGAAATACTTTAAACAAATAAAGAGCTATTACAATTTAAGAAAACAAAAATAAGATGCCTTGTCTCCAAAGGTAAAGCCTTCTCTCGAGGTAGCTTTTAGCTACACTTATACTCCATTGCACAACTTTTCTGTTCTTTCAAATCTCGTGACAAATGCGACGAACTGTTGTGCTTTAGCGGCTTCTTACCTCCTTTAGCAAACACCTAATTAAAACTTTTAAATGAAATTAAAGAGCTGCTGAAATAAATTTACTTAGTGACAAAGTATAACCTTACACCTGCCGACAGACTTATTGATTGTAGATGGGCAGCAAGGTGAACTTATCAGGGATTATATTCAAATACAAACCATTCTCCACCTACTGACAATGTGTGTGTGTTTTTAAAGCTTCTCTCACAGAATCTGAGTTTGAGAGGACCTTGGATCATCTAAACCATCCGTCGATCAAAAATTTACAATACTCTTGCAGATGGACATGCAGCCTTAACAAGTATTGTAGAAGGGGTCTGTCATCTTACAAATCCACTCATTCCATCACTGGGACTCTCTAAATGCTAGAAACTCCTTCTTTATATTGAACCAAAATTCACCTCCCCATAAATTACACATATCGATCCTAAGTCTGGCTTATGGATCATAACAAATAAGTCTTTTTTTCAATCAATAATTCTTCAGACACATGAAGATCACTGCCATGTCTGTTTTAATCTTCTTCTTCAGTTGGTTATTGATTCTAACATCCAAATCTGTGTTCCTTCATGCTCTTTGGATCAAAGCTTTCTATGCCTTGGACTCATTAGTAGTACCCCAGCACTCACACCAGGATCAAACTCTACCTCAGCGTCAAGCTGTTTTATCTTCCAGACATGATAGACACATTGCCTTGGACTTACAAGCTTTTCAGAGCTGAAAATGTATGAAAGTGAGCTATTGGCTCCACAATACTAAACAAAACCTTAAAAATTGAAATAAAAGTTTTATCAGATATCTGTAAAACTTATCACTTTGCCAGATTCATTATTAAAGTTAATATTCATTAAAAATTGTTACATATGAAAACAATCTGTAGGTTAGTTTTGACTTCTCAATAATTTCCAATGCACAATTGCAGAGAAATGACAGCTAATCATACATTAAATGAGTTATTGCAGCTAAATCACTTCAAAGGCAAAACCCATAAAAGTCTTTACAAAATATAAGCAATATGTTATACATATATATTTATAATATTAATGATTTTTGCGTTTAAACAGAAGTAGAAGAGTCTATAAAGGTCTCAAAAATGGCCTTTAAAATTATGAACCACAGACTCGCTAAGAATCACCTAGGGGATATATGATAAAGTCAGGGTTCTGACCCCCGCCTCAGCCCTACTAAATTAATACTCTAAAGTTTCAGTTCTGCTGATTTTATCCCAAACTTCCAGGTCCTATCCCTGACTTTTCCTCAATATTTAGTCACTCATCTCTGACTTCTGACCTGCAACCTATTTCTTGTCAGGTACGCTGACATTTGAATCCCTCTGGCTGGAAGCCGTCAAGTCCTCACATTATTACTATAGTGTTCAGACTATGTACCAAAATCCACATAGAAACATTCATTTCAATTTTATCCACAGTGAATGCCAACAGAAGAATGACACGACGATGAATTGTCAAAATAAAATCTTTTCCAGCATCCCCAATGCTAAAGTATCATCCACTTTTATTTTTTCCTTCTTGCTTCCAGCTTGAATAGCCTCAGGCATGTATGGAAACTCTGCTGCCCTGAGTGCACAAGGGAAGTTAATCCCTCCCAGGAGAAATGGTCCCTAATCTGGGGTGAGGGTGATTTACAGCTCAAGAAATGCATCTCTAGATCAGATCAGGTCGTTCTGGCTATAAGACCTTAAAGTGAGGAGAATCTCATTTCTCGAGCCACTTAAATAAGTAGGAAATGCAAAGATCTTTTTTTAAGACTCATTACCAAGCCATGGAGCATCACCAGTTTTTTCCCCTAGCAGATTTTGGTTAGTCATTTTTCTAAAAATGATTCTAGCACTTACTGTGCCTTAAATGGTCTCCAATGAACCTGAAATAGTAACAGAGTCTCCTTAAAAACTACTAAGGTATGACTTGGAGCACAGGAATTACAGAGTTCAATAAATATTAATGAGTTTTAATGTTAATATCAAAAATATTCCTATAGGATATTCAGCTTATCTGCTTTTTATATCATTTTCTACAGGAGAACTTCATCTCCTGTAGAAAATGGCACAGCCAACATTCACCTAATACCAATATCTAAAGAGACAAAATATTTATTATAAAAAACTGTTATAACAGTTAAAAATAGTAACTGTTAACTGTTATAAAAATAGTAACTTCTTTCTTAAGTTAAAATCAACTTCTTTGAAATCAAATATATCCATGTAAGGCCATGATACTAAAAGGAAAAAAAAAAAAACCTCGGGGAGGATTTTTAATATTAGACTTGTCAATGTATCTGTGCTTTGCTGAAAATAAACTAAGCAGAGTGCTAAAGACAGCTTTGGCAACAGAATTTAACATAATTACTGAATCTTCAGAATGGAACATTCATAAAAATAAACACTGGACACGTGCCTGGGCCCATAAAGAAACTGGGCCTGGTTTTGTGTAAAACGGCACACTTAACACATTCAACCATTTTTGCTATAGATTAGCAAACCCTAGAAGAGTTATATATGATGGACGTATTTTTTTTAACAATCATAAACTCACTGGACAAAGAAAAAAAGAGAGGCAATAATAACAACAGAATTTTGGAAACTCAAAAGCAAATGGACAAGTGCCAACTCGCTTGGCAGAACTGAAAGAGCAAAATCCTAAACCAGCAATGGGGAAAGCTATGAAATAATCTGGTATACACGGTAGATTCTCAAAAGGCTAAGAATTCTACCCCTCCTAGGGTAGGGGCTCCAGAGGGATGCTATGATGAGACAAATTGGTTTAAAGACATATGAGAGGCATTATATTCTGTATATCTCATACTCACTTCATGCTGCTGGGTTACGGCCCCTCCCCCAGTACAGCAGAACGCTAGAGATTTACTCTCTGAAGAGAGTAAAGCACGGAGTTTCTGGACTGAGGGGAACACACATACAGAAGAAAGTGGGGACACCTCACTGCAAACAGGGGAGTTTAGCAAACTTCACATGATGACTGCTGAGGTCTCTCAAGTCAATTCCTTTATTGGCTCCCAGGACAAGGGCACCCCTGTCATTACTCTCCAGGCAAGAGGTTGCATGAATTTTCTCTGGGGAATTAGCTCAGCCTAACAGGAACTATCTAAAGATACCAACTTCCACATCTGGAATTTCCTCAACAGCCAGATCACCCTAAAGCAAAGGACACCAAAGAAAATCCTGCCCAATGCTGTGAGCTTTCAATCACCTTTGCTAGGCCCCACTCTTACATGAAGACAACCAGAGATCCCCAGAGATCTCAGGAGAGCCTCAAGATAGATACCAAAACACACAAACAGAAGAAAGCAACTTAGTAGAAACAGAGAGTATCTGAAAAGAAGCAAATTTCAAAAACATAACCATCCATATCCTCTGAGATAAGAGAAATATTGCATCCATGAAACAAGAATATGATAATTTAATAAGGAACATTAAAAGCAGCAGTTCTCAAACTTTCTGTTCTAAGGATCCCGTTCCCTAATACTCTTAAAAACTTGAGGATCCCCAAAAGGTTTTGTTTATGTAGATCATATCCATCAGTATTTATCATATTAGAAATTAAAACAGATAAATTTAAAATATTTATTGATTCAATATAACAAAACATTATATAATATATAAGCAATATAAAAACATAAGTAACGTATTTTTATGAAAAAATAATTATATTTTCCAAAACCAAAAATAATCAGTGACAATAGTGACTTGGCTTTACATGTTTTCAGTTCTCTTTAATGTCTGAGTTAATAAAAGACAGCTGGATTCTCAAACCTGTTTCTGCACTCCATTGGTGGTAGATCATCCAATATGTACATAAGAAGTTCCAGAAAGAGGAAACACAGAAAGGATATCATTATAAAATTGATTAAAGAGAGTTTTTCAGACATAAGTTTCAGATTGAAAAGTCCCATCAAGTGCACAAACAAATGAATAAGTGTAGACTCACCCAAGTCTACATCAGTGTAGACATTTCTGAATCAGAGCTAAAGAGCAATCACACAAGCCTTCTGAGAGAAAAATAAATAGGTCACATCCAAAAGATCAGGAAGCAGAAAAAACTCAAACTTCTCAAACAGCAGCTCTGAAATCTATAAGAAAATAAAACAGTACCTTCAAAATCCTGAAAGATAATTATTTACAACTAAACTCTCATCAAGTGTAAGAGTAGAACAGAGACATTTATAGAAATGTAAAATTTCAGAAAATTTTTCTTCCTAATCCATTCCCAAGAAACTATCAAAACATGTATTCCAACCAAGTGAGTCCTTAAACCACATGTTAAAAAATAAAGACAAAGATACAGGAAACAGAAGATTCAACACAGAAGACAGGAAAAGGGAATATCGGGAATACTCAGGATAATGATGATGACAGATTCCTAACTAATACATCTGTACCCCAGGTGTAGAGAGCAAGCAGTCCAGAATGAAGGGTGCCAAGAGCTATAAAAAAATGAACTTGATGAGAATGCCTGTACAGAGAATAGATTTAGACAACTGTTAGAAAGTTCAGGATTAAATTAACGTTATACAAATAGAAAATCAAGCAAATAAGTAATCATAGGTAATTATTAACTCCAGGGAAAACAAAAGGCAGTGCATGAAAGGAAGTATGATCATAGCCTCCTAACTGACTCAACTCAAAATAGCATATACATAGTCTTAATAATAAAATCTAACATAAATTATAATCCAGCTATATTGAGACAATAGAGTGGGGGAAGGTAAGTATGCCTGTCAAAGTAAAATGGGGGAAAGAAAACTACCTAATTCCTCATCTTTCAAAGTGGGAATTCAATAGAAAATATCAAAAATTGATTTAAACAAAGAAAGAGTAAGTAATACATGCATATTATTTATAGACATGGAGGGAAATTCTGAAACCTAAGCAAAAAATATTTAAAGAGGGCACCTCTGGGGAAGGAGAAAAAAGATAACTTTTCATCTATAACAAATCTTTCGTAGTTAACTCTTTAAATGTACAAATATCATGAGAATACAACTTTTTTTTAGGTTAAATATATATTCATTTTAATGTACACAAATGAAAGGGGATTATGTTACATTTTAGGTATTTGGGTATATTTCAAGGATATGTTAAATTTGCTGGTAGGAAAGTGAAGGTAAAAGTTAAAATTAGAACTTGTAAACTCAGAGTGAAGGCCAAAATGCATGAAATTCCTTAATGCAAGCCTGAACACTTACATTTACTAAAGAATATAAGGTTTTTAAAATGTTGCACAAGTTTCAAAAAGCAAAATAAATCAAATCCATCAAAAATCAAGCAATTGGGTCAAAAGAAAGCTACTCTACTGTCTTATTCTGGTTAGGTCTTCCCAAACATTTGAACTTTTGAGGAGACTGAACACATTTACCACAAACTGAGGCTAATGTTCTTAAACATTACATCATTGGTGAATTTTAGAACTCCCAGATGAACAGAGATAATGCCACTGGTCTGTGTGAATTGGGAAAATGCAAATCTGCCTGGTGACATACTCTTAGCAAACTGAAACTTTTGATAATTATTTTTTAAGCTAACTTAATCACAGAAGGAATCTTCTCATCACTGCTGTGTACAGGCTTGTTTGTTTAGTATTACTGCTTCAAATACAGAATGTCTATTAAAGCTAAAAGTTAGACTCATGTGTGGTCTTACTAAGGACATAACCAAAGAGAGATTTTCATTGCATCTGATATAAATTGTGGTATAGAATCACCTGTAGGTATTTTGGGTTCCTCTCCAGTACATGGCGCATACGAACTTCTCAGTGTATGCAAATGTTAATAATGATGATGATACATTTGAAATCAATTCTGCTAAAGTCACAAGTCAGTCCAGTTGATTCTATGTACTATACTTTTAGTATTGAGGACGTCAAATGGTGACCAGTGTCAGTTTTGACACGGCTGAGCATTTGGGCTGAATTTATCAAATATTTACTATGTGCCATCCTTTTGTTTCAGGCACTGTGTTAGGCTGTGCACAAAATGGGATGTTCACATGATACAGCCTCAGGAAGTGCTTGGACTATTTCTCTATATTAGTCATAAGAAACTGTCCTTGTTCTTCCCATTAAATTCCAGTATGCCTTGCCTGTGACGATCATCCAAGTTACCCTGGAACAGAACTGGAGTTGCTCATTGCCTGGGAGAAAATAGTCATCAAATTTCCCAGGGACAGTGGTGGGGTGGGCTTCCTGGACCTTTCCCGAAAGGCATTCCTTTGTCTCATACAGTCATAAGCTCAGCTGCTTTGGGAGAAACCCTCACCTAAGCTATATTAAAATAGCAATGGGAGAATAAAGTACAAGGGGTCAAGCATGTTCGGGGATTCACTACTGCTCTCTATCATTGGGAATGATGGGTCTTCAGCCGCATAGAACCAGCAAAGAGTGATAATGAACAAGGAACAAGAGTGATAATGAACAAGGAACAAGAGTGATAATGAACAAGGAACAAGAGTGATAATGAACAAGGCCTTTTCCTAAAGGCCCATTGGTGATGGTGGGGTGGGGCCTGGGGATCCATGCTGGTGAAAGGTGGGAAGGCAGTAAGGAAAAAAACAGAAAGCACAAAGGTTTGAAATCAAAGACCTAGGTTTAAATATCAGGCCTACCCCTTCCCTGGTGTATTTTTTTAGCAAATAATTTATCCTTTTTGAGCCTCAGTTCTTGTTTGTAAAATAGAAATGTTAATACCTATTTTGGGCGTCATTTGAAAAAAATTTTTTTTTTTCGGTACCCGGGCCTCTCACTGTTGTGGCCCCTCCCGTTGCAGAGCACAGGCTCCGGATGCGCAGGTCCAGCGGCCATGGCTCACGGGCCCAGCCGCTCCGCGGCATATGGGATCCTCCCGGACCGGGGCACGAACCTGTGTCCCCTGCATCGGCAGGCGGACTCTCAACCACTGCGCCACCAAGGGAAGCCCTGAAAATTTTTAATAATTCATATAAACTCCCAAAGCGTTGGACTATATTGCTGCTGTTGTTGTATAATGTAAGGCCCAGTGACACCAGGGCAGGTCAATCTCAGTTATGACCCTGAAAGTGGCCTTTACAGCACAGAGACAGTGAATCCAGGAAGCAACATTCAGTATTCTGGTGTCACGTAGGAGGGGAGGTCATGAGAAGATCAGACTCGTTGGAGGCAGTGTCTCAGCCAGACGCGAAGGCCCAGGGGCAAGTTAGGCACACACTTCTTCCTTACTGCCCTGGTTTTCACAATGACAGAGTGGGACAGACAGAATAACGTCATCCTCAAAGATGGCCACAACCATGTTATGCTACACGACAAAAGGGACTTGGCGGGTGTGATTAAGTTAAGGATCTTGAAATGGGGAGGGTATCCTGGAAGTTTTCAGGAGTAGGTCCGATGTAATCACAGGTGTCCTTGTAAAAGAGAGGCAGGAGGGTCACTGTCAGAGAAGGAGATGTGACAGTGGAAGCAGAGGTCAGAGGGATGCCCTTGCTGGAGGGGAGCCATAAGCCAAGCGATGTGGGCAGCCACTGGAAGCTGGAAAAGCCAAGGACCGATTCTTTCCTAGAGCCTCCAGAAGAAACACTGCCGATACCTTGATGTTAGCCCAGTGAGACTTATTTTCACACTTCTGACCTCCAAAACTGTAAGATAACTGTGTTGGTTTAAGCCACTAAATGTGTGACACATTGTCAGAACAGCAAGAGGTACTAAAACACAGACTTTCCCTGAATACCCCTGGCCTGTCCCCACCCCTTAGTGCTCTCCCTGGAGTTTGAGAGAAGAATCACATGATCAACGCTCCCTATCTCCTGGGAGGCAGCCCTTGCAGGAAGCATATAGCTCTGGCCCCTCTATGCCGTTGCTTCCACAGGCACTGACCCCAAATCAGGGTGGGTGGGAGGTGTCTGCAGTCTTTCAGCACTGCCTGTGTCTGGATGAGCAAGTCCAGTTCTGGAGTTAGGTACAGGGAACCCACTAGGGCAGCATAGGTAAACTGTGTTTTCCAATCCAGCTTGGGAAACTTTCAGTACAAAGCTACTGTTTTGATCTTCATCTGTCTGCTTTCTCTCTCAAATGATTCAGAACTCAGATGGGGAAAGGGAAAGAATCCAGCTTCAAGCACCAAGACTCTCAAAACCTGTACGTGATGTGGGGTTCAGTTCTCAAGAGGGTCCATCAGGACAGAAAT
Source organism: Neophocaena asiaeorientalis asiaeorientalis (assembly GCF_003031525.2). Taxonomy (NCBI): domain Eukaryota; kingdom Metazoa; phylum Chordata; class Mammalia; order Artiodactyla; family Phocoenidae; genus Neophocaena; species Neophocaena asiaeorientalis. The sequence goes on along the minus strand of NW_020174268.1, from coordinate 4,480,964 downwards.
CCATCTGAATCTCAGAATCTCATACTGAGCTGATGTGGAAAACCTAGCTTGCTATCCTTAAGAGTAGGTGAGTGTTGAAACTATATCCAAGGTCAGATGAAGGTAGACACTATAAAAGTTTACCAGGACACAAGAGGACAGAAAGCTATGATAAATACTTTATTAGGATTGGCTGAGGAAGTAGGGCACATCTGAGACTGCAGGTGAGGTTATCGGTGGACGTGGCTTCAGGGCATTAGAGAAGTAAGACGAGCGCTGGCATTCTAGGCACATAGCCCATGAAAAGCCTAGAGAGCTAGCCCAATGTGCCAGCCTAAGATGTGTCCACATTCTGTCTCCAGATAAATCCTGCCTTCAAAAGCAGACAAAATACTGCAAGAACGTGTGTTGGCATCTTCAGTCTTCCAAAGAAGGGAAGGCAGCAACCCTCAGATTTCTCAATTTCACCAGCTTGTGTTTCCACGATTCCATCATTAAAATCCTATTTGAGGCCACAAGGAGAACTACTGATGGCAAGTATAAATGTATAAAGCAATTCTATTGGGGCCTAATTATTGCTGAATTTGTTACAGCAAATATGTGAAACTCTGTTCCACTCACTTCCAGATGACTTGTAGATATTCATCATACTCCCCTTAGGCATGAAGCAAACAAAAAGTTTTGTATCTCTTTTATTAATTTTTCAGTCAAAAGAAGGCCATTAAGAAACAGATTGATTGCCATTATCAATCATTTCACAAAATCGGGAAGTCATTCCCCAGCTGTGGATTGATCACTGGAGAGTCTGGTTCAAATGATCTCGGTCATTATCACGGCCAGGAGCAGCCTATGAGAGCCACAGCCCTCACAGCAAGGGTTTCCAGCGCAAATGAAATTTCATTACTCAAGGAAGTAGTGACTAAATCTCAGCAGATCATTCCTGCCTCCCTTCTCTTCGTTTGCTTGCCTTTAGCTTTTACAACATTCCCAAGACTAATGCATTCCCAAGAATTACCCAAGGGAATTGAGGAAAGTTCCTTCTCGAAGAATCTGGAGCTTGCGGGTTAACTGGATGAAATGCAGGGGACAGGAAAAGCACGTGGATAGAGAAGGTGGAGAAAGACTTCTACCTTGGAAACATAGAAGAAATGAGAGGAATGAACTCTTTGTCTCTGTTTATAAAAACTATTTCTCCATTTACAAACCATGTCAGTTTTGAAGAAGTATTTGAACAGTTAGGCCCTATGGCATCTGAACCAAGTATCACATGTTTACGAATTGACTTGGCATACAAAAGAAAAAGTCACATTATAGAAAGGGTCTGATTATGGACAAATTCCCATTTCTCAGACAGAGAAGAAGCTTGGTATGTGGTAAGTTAAATGGCTGTAAAATTTTCATTGCAATAAGGCAGTCTCAAGGAAGTTATATAGTCAAAGAGGTTTTTTACTTCTTTACAAAGGTAAGCAGAAAACAAGACCGTGGGAGGATCCTTTCCACCAAGGGTCATGTGAGCACAGGGATCAGATTTGAGAATGTTGATGGTATCGAATTCTATCACAGAAAAGTGTGAGAAACTGAAGATATATTTTATTATCTACAAACAGCACAATTTCCTTGTTAAGGTCCTCACCTATCTTAGTACGTTTACTCACTCAACACGTATTCACTGAGCACCTACTATATGCCAGGCACCGAGTCAGGCTTGGAAATAGAAAATTAAAAACCACAGAGACTCTGCCATTAAGGAGTTCAGAATCCACAGAAAAGGCAGACATGCAACGAAACTGTAAAACACAGGGAAGAGTATTTGTGATATTTTTGCCTTAAGGCATGCTAGTTACTACTCAAATGGTTGACCTCATCTGCCAACTGCTAGTTACCAGTCTAGCAGGGAAAGAAATATAGAAATTGAGAATACACCTTTAGAAACTCATAAAAGTTTGAAATGACCATGACATCCAAGCACATTATCACTTTTCTGGTAATTCATTTATATTGTATGTTGCAGAAGGTCAGACCGTGACGGATAGGAAATTAAAAAAACAAAAACAAAAACAAATCAGTCCTTAACTGTAGATCTTTTGAGAGACACTGCTTAAGGATTTAGAGACATTATGTTAAAGCTACATAAAGTGAAACTATATACACAGATAGGAACACTGTAATTCTTTGCCACACGCCCCATTAGTTAAAAGGGATTAGATAATTTTTCTTAAACACTGCAAACCACAGAAACTGGCCTAAAGACTTTCTTTTAGCTACTAGCCTGGGAGTGTGCTGGCTATCCAGGATTCTTAGAAAAGTTTTGTTGGCCTGCAGAGTAATTTTTAACTTGATTTTATATTCCACATTTAAAGTTTAGGTAATTTCAGAAAAATCCTGATAACTGCCTTTTCTTAAGGAAATGTGGGAACACAGGCCTAGAGCCCACAGGGCTGTGGCTGAGGAAATGCAGCTTCTCATCCTGGTACCTGGGTTCCTCCTTTAAACTGTCTACCTGTTGTTTGTATATATGTGAGTGTAAAAAACCTTTCCTTGTCTGCATTTTATTGGTCTGGTTGGAGATGTTGGTACATCCCTGCCACTCTCCCGTATATCTTGTCTATAACATTTTGTAATGCAAATAGAAAACTGTCCCCTCTGGTAAATAAAATGTGGATGGGTTTTAAGTTTCAAAAGCAGCATACCAGCCTTGGTTCAAGAAATTCTGAGATGATCAGAAAAGGAGAGGTTTTTGCAAATGCCACACATTATAGACAACTCCCAAAAAGATGGCTGGTAAAAACCCTTACTCTTGCAGTATAATGAAGAAGAGATTTTATGTACCAAAATGAACTCCTGGGGTAATGGAAGATGGCAGAGGAATAGGTGGACGTGGAGTTTCTCTCTCCCCACAGATGCGTCAGGAATACAGCTATAGATGCAACAATTCTTACAGAACACTGGCTAAAAACTAACAGAAGACCTAGGACACTGTAAAGGACTATAACGATCCGTGCGTAACTGGGTAGGACAGAAAAAAGAAGAGAGTGGGAGGAGGAGAGGAAGCAGGACAGGACCTGCACCCTGGGGTGGGGGAGCTGAAGCAGAGGAGAGATTCCCAAATTTGGGGAAACCCCCACTCCATTGGGGAAATCGACTGGGACAGAAGAGAAGCATCTGAGGCTGTCGGGGGAGGGTGACGTGGCCAATCTGTGGCAGACGGGACAGAGCGAGAAATACACAGATGGTCCGAACCACGGCCCTATGTGGTCCAGACTGAGACTTGTGTTCACAGGTGTGCAAGGGGGCTGGGAGCTGGTGCGTGGGGATTGGAGAACAGGCCCAGAGCGAGAACTGCTATTGGCTGTGGGGAGACAGACTGGGGGATGGGAGGGAGGAAATCAGCAGGGAATGCCTACGGAGGAAGACTGGACTGCCATGGAAGCAGGCACTACTGCCGAGTCACACGCAGCAGAAGGAGCCACTATTGTAGCCTCTCTCTCCCCACACGCTGGTGCCTCACAACGACAATAAAAGAAGCCCGCTCAGGGCTGGCTCTCGTGTGCCGGCTGCTGAACAATAAAAAAAACAACAACTCAGAGCTGGCCCTCCCGTGCCTTATGCCGGGCGCCAGAAAAGGCCCTCACTAGGGCCATATCTCCCGTGCCCATGGCCACCGCTTCCCTGTGCATTCGGCACCACCAGGGCTCCCGCGATCCAAGCAGTCAGACCACCTCTGCACCCGGTGCTCACGGGGGCAGACCCAAGAGCTCCAAGGCAGCCTCAGGACCAGACTCCTGTGGGTGGACCACACACAGAGGTGGGGATAAAACCAAAGCTGAACCCCAGGGATGGGGTGACTAAGGAAGAAGATTGAAAGTCTTTCCATCAGCTGTACAAGCTTCAGATTAACTCCCGTCTATGGAATATCTGAGCAGACACAACTGAAAACGGCCTAGCTCTGGCAGCTATGGACTTTGGGGGCAGCACATGCAGGAACTGGGCCAGATGAGAGTCTGAGGGGTCCCCACAGGGCCCACAGCAAGTTCAGAGACCAGCCCAGAGGCAAAGGAGAGCCTCTCGGGGACGCGGAGGTGGGCTGTGGCTCAGGGCATGTGCAAGGACACTCACAGCAGAGATCCCAGGGAAATTTAGTTATTACTACTAATTTTACTATGTTTTGATTCATTCTGTTGTTGGTTCTAGCTTTTTTTTTTTTTTTTTTGGTTTCTTTTTCTTTCTGTTTGTTTCTTGTTGTTTTAGTTAGTTGTTTTTATAATTTAGTCTTTTGGGATCTCTGTGTTTTATAACATATTTTTATTTTTTAAACGTTTCTGTATCTACTTTGCTTTTCTGTTGTGCTGTGCTCTTTTCCCATTTTTTTTTCTTATTTTTCTTTAATATATTTTTCTTTTCATTTTATATTTCCATTTCTGCTTTGCTGTTCTGTTGTCCTGTGTTCTTTCCCTTTTTACTTTATTTTATTATTATTTTTAAATCACTTTTTTTGGTTTGTTCTGTTTCCTTGCTTTATTCTTCACTTGGCACACTGGTTTTGTTTTGGTTTTCGGTTATGTGTTTCTGTTAGTTTTAATCCTAATTGTTTGATTTCAATTTTCAGTTCTTCTATTTGTCTGGCTGCTCTCTTGCTTTTCGTTTTATTTTGCTCTGTTTTTGTTTCTTTTATGTGTGTGTGTGCACTTCCCTGTTTCTGTTTGTTTGATTTTGTTTTTCACCATTTCTCTGGGGTTTTGTCTTTTTTTTTCTTTAATATATTTTCTATTTTGTTTTTTATGTTTCTATTTCTATGTGGCTTTTCTGTTCTGTCTTCTTTCCCCTTTCTCTCTTTCTTTTTTTAATGATTTTTGTCAGTTTGTTTTGTTTCTTTGCTCCATTCTTCAGTTGGCACTCTGCTTTGGTTTTGTTTTATGGTTTTGTGTTTTTGTCAGTTTTGTTTTTAATTGTTTGATTTCATTCTTGGGTTCTCTTGCTTGTCTGGATATTCTCTTCCTTTTTGATTTATCTGGTTCTGTTTTTGTTTCTTTTGTGTTTGTGCATGTTTCCTTTTTTCTGTTTGTTCGATTTTACTTTTTACCATTTGTCTGGGATTTTGTTAGTCTTTTTTTTTTTTTAATCCCCTTTATCGCTGGGATAAGGGACTTGCGGGGTCTTGGTCTGCCAACCAGAAGTCAGGTCTGAGGCTCTGGGGTGGGAACACCGAGTCCAGAACATTGGACCACTAGAGAATTGGCGTCTCAGGGAACATTAATCACCAAGAGCTCTCATGGTGGCCTCCATCTGAATCCAAGACCCACCTCCACCCAACTGCCAGCAGCTCCCAGTGGAGCTGGATGCCTCACACCAAACAACAAATAAGACAGGAACACTAACCCACCCATCAGCACACAGACTACCTAAAGCCATACTAAGCTCAGAGACACCCCAAAACACACCACCTGACATGGCCTTGCTCAGCAGAGGGAAAAGACTCAGCCCCACCCACCAGGACACAGGCACCAGTCCCTCCCATTAGGAAGCCTATGCAAGCCACTGAACAAACCTCACCACCAGGGGCAGAGAATGGAAGCAAGAGGAAATACAACTCTGCAGCCTAGGGAAAGCAGACCTCAAATACTGTACATAAGACATTTATTTACATTTACATTACATTTATTTACATAAGACATTTATTTACATTTACATTACATTACATTTAGGAGAAATATCTTGCAGGCAAAGGAGCAAGCTAAAAACCCACAAGACCAAATAAATAAAGAGGAAATAGGCAAACTACCTGAAAAAGAATTCAGAATAATGATAGTAAAAATGATCCAAAATCTTGGAAATAGAAAAGACAAAACCCAGAAAACGTTTAACAAGGACCTAGTAGAACTAAAGAGCAAACAAACAGTAATGAACAATAAAATAACTGAAGTTAAAAACACTCTGGAACGAATCATAGAATAACTGAGGCAGAAGAACGGATAAGTGAGCTGGAAGACAGATGGTGGAAATAAGTGCTGCAGAGCAGAATAAAGGAAAAACAATGAAAAGAATGGAGGACAGCCTCAGAGACCTCTAAGACAACATTAAGCACACCAACATTCGAATTATAGGGGTCCCAGAAGAAGAAAAAATGAAAGGTCTGAGAACATATTTGAAGAGATTATAGTCAAAAACTTCCCCAACATGGGAAAGGAAATAGTCGATCAAGTCCAGGAAGCACAGAGTGTCCCATACAGGAAAAACCCAAGGAGAAACATGCCGAGACATGTATTAATCAAACTAACAAAAATTAAACACACACAAAAAAAATATTCAAAGCAGCAAGGTAAAAGCAACAAATGACATACAAGGGAATCCCCATAAGGTTAAGAGTTGATCTTTCAGCAGAAAATCTACAGGCCAGTAGGGAGGGGCAAGATATATTTAAAGTGATGAAAGGGAAAAACCTACAACCAAGATTACTCTACCCAGTGAGGATCTCATTCAGATTCAATGGAGAAATCAAAACTTTACACACAAAAGTTAAGAGAATTCAGCACCACCAAACCAGCTTTATAATAAATGCTAAAGGAACTTATCTAGGCAGGAAACACAAGAGAAGAAAAAGACTTACAAAAACAAACCCAAAACAATTAAAAAATGGTAATAGGAACATACATGTCAATAATTACCTTAAATGTAAATGGATTAAATGCCCCAACCAAAAGACACAGACTGGCTGAATAGATACCAAAAAAAAGACCCATATATATGCTGTCTACAAGAGACCCACTTCAGACCTAGGGACAAATACATACTGAAAGTCAGGGGATGTAAAAAAGTTATTCCATGCAAATGGAAATCAAAAGAAAGCTGATGGAGCAATTCTCGTATCAGACAAAATAGACTTTAAAATAAAGACTATTACAAGAGACAAATAAGGACACTACATAATGATCAAGGGATCAATCCAAGAAGATATAACAATTGTAAATATTTAGGCCCCCGACATAGGAGCACCTCAATCCGTAAGGCAAATGCTAACAGCCATAAAAGGGGAAATTGACAGTAACACATCCATAGTAGAGGACTTTAACATCCCACTTACATCACAGGAAAGATCATCCCAACAGAATATTAAAAAGGAAACACAAGCTTTAAATGACACGTTAGATCAGATGGACTTAACTGATATTTATAGGACATTCCATCTAAAAACAACAGAATACACTTTCTCCTCAAGTGCACATGAAACATTCTCCAGTACAGATCATATTTGGGTCACCAATCAAGCCTCAGTAAATTTAAGAAGACTGAAACCATATCAAGCATCTTTTCTGACCACAGAGGCTAAACAATACACTACTAAACAACCAAGAGATCATTGGAAAAGTCAAAGAGGAAATCAAAAAAATACCTAGAAACAAATAACAGTGAAAACACAATGACCCAGAAGCTATGGGATGCAGCAAAAGGAGTCCAAAGAGGTAAGTTTAGGGCTGCCCTAGCGGCACAGTGGTTGAGAGTCTGCCTACCGATGCAGGGGACACGGGTTCATGCCCCAGTCTGGGAGGATCCCACATGCTGCGGAGAGGCTGGGCCCGTGAGCCATGGCCACTGGGCCTGTGCGTCTGGATCACGTGCTCCGCAATGGGAGAGGCCACAGCAGTGAGAGGCCCGCATACCGCAAAACAAAACAAAACAAAAAAAGAGGGAAGTTTATAGCAATAAAATCCTACCTCGAGAAACAAGAAAAACCTCAAATAAACAACCTAACTTTACACCTAAAGCAATTAAAAAAGAACAGAAAAACCTAAAGTTAGCAGAAGGAAGGGAATAATAAAGATCAGATCAGAAATAAATGAAAAAGAAATGAAGGAAACAATAACAAAGATCAATAAAACTAAAAGCTGGTTCGTTGAGAAGATAAACAAAAGTGATAAACCATTAGCCAGACTCATCAGGAAAAAAAGGGAGAAGACTCAAATCAACAGGATTAGAAATGAGAAAGGAGAAGTTACAGCTGACACCGAAGAAATACAAAGGAACATGAGAGACTACTACAAGCAACTATATGCCAATAAAATGGACAACCTGGAAGAAATGGACAAACTCTCAGAAAAGTACAACCTTCCAATACTGAACTAGGAAGAAACAGAAAATATGAACAGACCGGTCACAAGCACTGAAATTGAAACTGTGATTGAAAATCTTCCAACAGAAGTCCAGGACCAGAGGGATTCACAGGTGAATTCTCTCAAACATTTCCAGAAGAGCTAACTAACACCTATCCTTCTCAAATGCTTCCAAAATATAGCAGAGGGAGGAACACTCCCAAACTCACTCTATGAGGCCACCATCACCCTGATACCAAAACCATGCAAAGATGTCACAAATAAAGAAAACTACAGGCTAATATCACTGATGAACATAGATGCAAAAATCCTCAACAAAATACTAGCCAACAGAATGCAGCAATACATTAAAAGGATCATAACCATGATCAAGTGGGGTTTATCCCAGGAATGCAAGGATTCTTCAATATATGCAAATCAATCAATGTGATACACCAGGGGTCCCCAACTCCCAGGCCGCAGACTAGTACTGGTCCGTGGCCAATTAGGAACTGGGCCACTGAGAAGGAGGTGAACAGCAAGTGAAGGAAGCTCAGGCTTCTTCTCCCCATCGCTCACATTACTGCCTGAACCATCCCCCACCACTGATCTGTAGAAAAACTGTCTTCCACAAAAGCAGGCCCTTGTGCCAAAAACACTGGGGACCACTGTGATACACCATACTAACAAACTGAAGGAAAAAATATATGATCATCTCAATAAATGCAGAAAAATCTTTTGACAAAATTCAAAACCCATTTATGATAAAAAAATAAACTCTCCAAAAAGTGGGCATAGAGGGTACCTATTTATGATAAAAAACTCTCCAGAAAGTGGGCATAGAGGGTACCTACCTCAACATAATGAAAGCCATATATGACAAACCCACAGCCAACATCATTCTCAATGGTGAAAAACTGAAAGCATTTCCTCTAACATCAGGAACAAGACAAGGGTGCCCACTCTCACCACTATTATTCAACATAGTTTTAAAAGTTTTAGCCACAGCAATCAGAGAAGAAAAAGAAACAAAAGAAATCCAAACTGGAAAAGAAGAAGTAAAGCTGTCATTGTTTGCAGAGGACATGATACTATACATAGAGAATCCTAAAGATGCCACCAGAAAACTACTAAAGCTAATCAATGAATCTGGTAAAGTAGCAGGACACAAAATTAATGCACAGAAATCTCTTGCATTCCTATACACTAACAATGAAAGATCAGAAAGAGAAATGAAGGAAATAATCCCATTTACCACTGCAACAAAAAGAATAAAATACCTAGGAATAAACCTACCTAAGGAGGCAAAAGACAGGTATGCAGAAAACTATAATACACTGATGAAAGAAATCAAAGTCAATACAAACAGATGGAAAGATACACCATGTTCTTGGATTGGAAGAATCAACATTGTGAGAACGACTATACTACCCAAAGCCATCTACAGATTCAATGCAGTCCTTATCAAATTACCAATGACATTTTTCACAGATCTAGAACAAAAAATTTTACAACTTGCATGGAAACACAAAAAACCCCTGAATACCAAAACAATCTTGAGAAAGAAAAATGGAGCTGGAGGAATCAGGATCCCTGACTTCAGACCATACTACAAAGTGACAGTAAGCAAGACAGTATGGTACAGGCACAAAAACAGAAATATAGATCAATGGAACAGGACAGAAAGCCCAGAGATAAACCCACACGCATATGGTCACCTTATCTTTGACAAAGGAGGCAAGAATATACAGTGGAGAAAAGACAGCCTCTTTAATAAGTGATGCTGGGAAAACTGGACAGCTACATGTAGAAGAATGAAGTTAGAACACTCCCTCACACCATACACAGAAATAAACTCAAAATGGATTAAAGACCTAAATATAAGGCCAGCTATTATAAAACTCTTAGAGAAAAACATAGGCAGAACACTCTATGACATAAATCACAGCAAGACCCTTTTGACCCACCTCCTAGAGTAATGGAAATAAAATAAACAAATGGGACCTAATGAAACTCCAAAGCTTTTGCACAGCAAAGGAAATCATAAACAAGATGAAAAGAGAACCCTTAGAATAGGAGAAAATATTTGCAAATGAAGCAACTAATGAAGGATTAATCTCCAAAATATATAAACAACTCATGCAGCTCAATATCAAAAAAACAAACAACCCAATCCAAAAATGGGCAGAAGACCTAAATACACATCTCTCCAAAGTAGACACACAGATTGCCAACAAACACATGAAAAGAAGCTCAGAATCACTAGTCACTACAGATACACAAATCAAAACCACAATGAGATATCATCTCACACTGGTCAGAATGGCCATCATCAAATAACTAGAAACAATAAAAGCTGGAGAGGGTGTGGAGAAAAGGGAACACTCTTGCACTGTTGGGGGGAATGTAAAAGGATACAGCCACTATGGAGAACAGTATGGAGGTTCCTTAAAAAACTAAAAATAGAACTACCATATGACCCAGCAATCCCACTGCTGGGCATATACTCTGAAAAAACCATGATTCAAAAAGAAACATGTACCCCAATGTTCATTGCAGCTCTATTTACAATAGCCAGGATGTGGAACCAACCTAAATGTCCATCAACAGATAAATGGATAAAGAAAATGTGGCACATATATACAATGGAATATTACTCAGCCATAAAATGAAAGGAAATTGAGTTATTTGTAGTGAAGTGGATGGTCCTAGAGTCTATCATACAGAGTGAAGTAAGTCAGAAAGAGAAAAACAAATATCGTATGCTAACACACATATACGGAATCTAAAAAACAGTACTGATGAACCTACTGGCACGGCAGGAATAAAGACACAGACATAGAGAATGGACTTGAGGACGTGGGGCGGGAAGGGTAAGCTGGGATGAAGTGAGAGAGTAGCACTGACATATATACACTACCAAATGTAAAATAGATAGCTAGTGGGAAGCAGCCGCATAGCACAGGGAGATCAGTTTGATGCTTTGTGATGACCTAGAGGGGTGGGATGGGGAGGGTCGGAGGGAGATGCAAGATGCAAGATGCGGGGATATGGGGATACATGTATACATACAGCTGATTCACTTTGTTGTAAAGCAGAAGCTAACTTAACATTGTAAAGCAATTATACTCCAATAAAGATGTATATTTTAAAAAAATGAACTCCTAAGAGAAGAACTTGAGAAACCTTATCTTTTTCCCATAGCACTTCTTTTTGTTGTTGTTGTTGTTATTTTGCTTGTTTTTTCAATTTAATTTTTATTTTATATTGGGGTATAGTTGAATCCCACAGCACTTCTTCATTTTATAAGGATTTATTCACTCAACAAATAGGTATACAGTACTTTCTATGCGGGAAGTACATCCTGTATATTGTGGATTCAGTTGTGAACAAAATTAAATCCCTACCCTATGGAGCTTACATTCCAATGGAGAGAGACAGATAATTAACACCTAAAAATGTGTAAAGAATAATGTCATTTCAGATAATAATTGTAACGAAGAAAACAAAATAGGACAGTGGGATAGATAGAAACTGTGACTAAAATGATGAGGAGGAAACAAGCACACGAAGATTTTGTGGGAGACAAAAAGCTATTGACAAGGAGGCTATGGGGAACTGACAAGGATGTACCAAAGTCCTCAGCCAGACTGCTGTAGTGAAGAAAAGCAGAGGTGATACAAATACCTACAGACAGGTAGACAGCTCAACCAAGGGAACTGAGATGAGCATTCCAGGCAGAGTTCTTGTTACCTCCCCAGGTTGTACAGGCTCTGCTGTTTTCTATTTGGCACATCCTAGCCTAGAAGGAAGGGAGGAGTGATTCTCTTTGATTCTGGTTCAGCCTTAGTCTCACACAGGCCCTGTGTCACTGGGTCTGGGATGTGGTGCTTTCTTGGAGAATAAGTATGCAGGTCCTCAGATGGGAGCAAGTTTCAACTGTTGTGGAACTTATAATAAATCTCGCATATCTATGAACTTCCTCTGTCTCCACATCTTCTAAATTTCCCCAGGACGCTCAACGAACCACTGTTGATGGAGTAAAACATCATTTACTGACTTTAGCTTACTCCTCACGGCCTCTGCCATGTGTTCACCTTCACATCGTCTCTGCCCCATTCCCCAGTCCTTCCTAACATCCCTGTCGGCACTACCATCACCATGACCAAAGTCTCAGACAGCCCTTTGAATTTACTGTCAAGTGATATGCCAGGTAATGACACCCAATCAGTATGCAATGTCCAGGCATAAAATGGAAGGAGTGTTATTTGAAAGTTTTTCCTAACCTTGGTGTGTGTATCTTAATAACACATGTCTTTAAGACCCTAGAAGAATTTCAGTGACAAAGGAGAATTCAAAACAAAAAGTAGTTTAAGGCTTAACAAAAGTTAAACAATAATCAGACTTCAAAAGGTCCAGAATCGATTGAGAACCTGAAGAACTTAAAAAGCTGAGTATCACCAGAAGTTCCAAGAAAAACTATATTGTGTACAGTACAAGGACTGAAGAATGAAGCTACTGATTATTTAAAAAATTAATCACCACTTACTGTGATTGTGTCTACCACTTGCTAACATGGAATCAAATCAGTAACATTCACCCCTCAAAGTAATTGATATGGAACTAACAAAATGTTTCAAAAGTAAAAATAAAGTGAATCATTCCAAGAATATGAAATTATATAATTCATATTTGAAGAGTAAAAATAAAGAATGAGAATATTTAATAACTTCCTTCACCAAAAGGAATTATTTATGTTGGTACAATGAGTAAAATTAAATAGGATGAAAAAGAACATGATAACTGAAGACTAGTGTAAAAATTCCCAGGTGGTGGGAAATACACAGATTATCTCATTGTTATTGTTCAATATTTATTAAACATCCTATTTTCCAAATGTTGCCAATTACAAGTGTATGTATCTTAGTAAAGGATCTGGAATGGTTTGTAGGCTCAAAAAATTATAGAACTGTTGAAGTTTGTCTTTGAATGATCTTCCCACCTTCCTTTCAATACAATTCAACTACCAGTTATTGTAAAGCTACTAGGGATGAGGCACTGAGTCACAGGCCAACTCTGGCCTCCTGTCCAGGTTGTCAACTCATAAATTACCCACCTTCCATACAAGCCCATCAAAATTCTTCGGCTCTCATCTATGAAAAAAAGAGCACTTGGATTCAGGTAATTCACCCTCTATTGAGAATGACTAACAGGTTTAATCCACTGATACTAGATGCTGTTGTTGCCTATATCTCTGGGTCCTCACACAGCATTTCTGTGCCTGGGGCTGCTTCTGGAACTGTGGAAGGTTGAATTGTGCATGAATCAGGCCAGGAGTGCTAGAGAATTAACACTAGCCTGGAGTAGCCTTCAACCAATGACTCTAGGGAACTGGTGGTATAAATACCCCAGTTCTCTACACATAGTTAGAGAACTATGGTTGCTGGCATCATCACGCACCCCTTATCCGTTGATGTACCTCCTCTGTCTCACTTCTCTACTTTCCTACCAGTGTTCTTTGTATCTCCCAACTAAACTACTTGCACTCAAAATTCTGTTAGGATCTGCTTTTAAGGGACACAAACTAGTATACCAGCAATTAAGATGTTTGCATATCAGAAGACGAACTTGTTTAGCCAAATGGATTTTCTCAATACCAGTAGGTAAGGAGGAACTGTGATTCATGAGGCTTCCCTATGTTCAGGGCTTACATTAGCACCCAATCTTCCTCTGATCTGTCTGCCTTCTTCTGATCTCCTTTATACCCTGCTCAATCTTTGGGCCATCCCAAGCCTCATCCCTAAGCATATTCTGCTGTTTCCCAGCCCTAGTGATCTCTTCCACATCTAGAATCGTGTTTCATTTATTGTTTCTTCCACTTTCCCAGCAGTTCTTTCCATCAGAAGACGACCTCACCTGACTTTCTGTGTGACTTTCTCACACAGGTGAGATCCTTTGTGTTAGAACCTGTCTAGTCACTCTTTCTGCAAGGCCCATGCTTCTTTGAGGGGCAAGGTGAGAAGTCCTAGATCAAGGCTTAAAAATGCCCTCACACTTGGGTTTCCCTGGTGGCGCAGTGGTTGAGAGTCCGCCTGCCGATGCAGGGGACACATGTTCATGCCCCGGTCTGGGAAGATCCCACATGCCGCGGAGCAGCTGGGCCTGTAAGCCATGGCCACTAAGCCTGTGCGTCCGGAGCCTGTGCTCCGCAACGGGAGGGGCCACAAGAGTGAGAGGCCTGCGTACTGCAAAAAAA
>NW_020174268.1:4414815-4466630 GCF_003031525.2 Neophocaena asiaeorientalis asiaeorientalis | reverse complement strand
AAAAAAAAACAACAAAAAAAGAAAAAAAAAAATGCGCACAAAAAAAAAAAAAAAAAAAAAAAAAAAAAATGCCCTCACTCCTTTGGGCACCTGAGATCTGGACTCTGACCTGGCCTCAGCTGCTCCTGAGTTTTTGTTAGGTATTATTTGTAGCTAATCAATGCAGGTGATTTATTTGCACTTTATTGGTGTCATCCTTTCACTTGATTCCTTTAAAAACAGTGCCCAGTTGTAAATCTTTATTTCTCAAAAGACTAACCTGCCAACTTTCAAATCTAAACTCTTCTTCCCCACCTTTCAGAAAAAACCTTGCCAAACCTCCGACTATAGACACTCCCTCAATTGTTCCCAGAACTACTTAGCTTCACAGACTATAGTTGGATGTAAGTATCCTGATACTTGAGTTAACTTCATTCTGCTTCTGAGCAGAGAGGTCATCATCACTCACAGAGCCTTCAACAAAGATCATTTCCACAGACTGAAAAGTTAATTTTGGGTTTATTCCCATGTGTGTCTTTTAGGAAGTGTCTTTTAGCTTCTTTGTAACATCCTAAATTCTAGTTTGGTTTAAAGACATCTATAATATCTACCCAAATTATAATGAACCTCCCTATGGCAAAAATGAAATCCAGGTAATATCTTTCTATTGAGTGGTACAAGTGTGCATGCATCCTCCAAGCAGATACCTTGCTTTTGAGTTAGCTTCCCCTGTGTTTTTGCTTTCTTTTCCTAAAGTAAATTTATAGCAGAGATGGACGTCTTTGGGATCTTTCTGGTCACCATCCTAAATATCTAACAATTTCTGACGATTTTCCAAGCAAATTTCTCTCATAGATTTTCCAAGTATCAAACAGTTAACAATCACGATCAACCAGGCTTTAGACTTGTAGCACTAACCCTCCAACGCTGCATCTTCATCATGTAATCTTCTCAGGAGATCTCAGCACTTACACCACACGTTGCCTACTTTTCCTTAATATGCATAAAATGGCATGCAACCTCCCAGCAGTAAAATCTTGAAGTTCTGCTTTCTAGCCACATGGATCTAAAACACAGCTGTGTTTTCCATGAATTCTTTACTGCAAAGTACAAACATGCCACAGAAACTGGCATCCTATTTTCAAGCTGCTGTTGCTTCAGAATTTTTTCAATCTGTTGCTGAAGCTGTTCTGAGAAAACATTATGTAACAAAATATAGTTATCTCTTTCTTTCCAAAAAGCAGTTGGGCTTGATTCTCACTGCACTATATAGGACTCTGTGATAGACCTCTTTCCTAGGGGTTTCTCCCAGTACTGCTTCCAGGTTCTGCGCAAAACGCATAACTTCCCGCTCCTTGTTGATGGCTTTCTATTTCAGTTTTCTTGTCCTGCCCCGCAATGTCCCTGACTTGGTTCACTTTTTCCCTTTGAATTTCAGTTCTCTTGTAATTTCTCTGCAGGAAGCTCTCTAGCTCCTGCACTGACAAAAGATGCCAAAGAGCATTCAGCAAGAAAAAAATAAGGACTTAGCAAGCATTACCATTTGGATCTATAAGTGAATCACTTTTCATAACCTTTGGGAAAAAACTGGAGAAAAGTGTAGTCAAATGTAAATTACAGATGTGGAGTTCATACAAGGGCTGGTGTCGCAGAGTGGTCTAGAGCGAGTCTACCTTGCTGTAGGTCCTGGCTCTCCCCTTTACCAGGTATTAAATAGCTGCTATTGGTGACCTTGCACAAGTTTCTTAATCTCTGTTTTCATTTCCTCATCTGTAAAATGGGCAACAATAGCACCTATCCTATAGGCTGGAGGTAACGGTTACATGAAAATACATGTTGATAATTAATTGCATACCTTATCATAAATGTTAGCTATTTTTATTGTTCAGCCTAACGCAAAGGGCAGAACAAAGGAGACTGCTTATTTTCAGGAATTGCTGACATGTCATTTGGAGCACTGGGCTCGGAGGGAAGTCTCTGTCCTTTCTGCCTCCTCACCATCTCTAGGGTAAAGTCTCCCAGCTCTCACCGCCTTTCTGCACACCCCAACAAGCTGGGTGCTCTGTTACCTTCCTTCTGAATCCACCTCGCTGTTGGCTTGCTTTCTGGGTGCATGACACTGCACTGAACTGAATGACTGTTGAGGCACAAAGGGGCTCAATAAATGATACTTCTCATCCTTAGAGGGGTTCTGAACCAATTAAGAAATAAAACAATATAGTAAGGCAAGTAGAAAAAATAGATACACAGTATAACACCTTTATCCTAATAAAGATGGTCTTGGAGAAGATAGCTTGTATCTGCAAGGAAGTGGGTTTCCTTATGCTAAGTGCCGCAAACATACAGACTTCCCCTCCCAGGTTGTAACCACAGATCTTCTCAACCTTGACTGTGAAACTGATCACATAGACAAGGGCAGATGTGCTGGCTGGGCAGATTTGCTCCCAAGGAAAAGGGAAAAGGAAGAAATTGAAATGTACACACCTGGTTTCTCCTTCTCAAATCCCCCCTGAGATTGTCATGTCTCCCTGTAGGGAACTTGCATGACGGGGCAGAGGCGGGCTGACAGCAATGCTAGGGACGCTGCATCTACAGGAAAGAAGACATCAGGAGCGGGGTTGGGAAGAAGCTCTCCTCCCCACACAGGCTGGAAGCTATTACAGCATAAGACCGGCCAATAGTCATGTTAGAGGAGAAGTCGAAATGCAAACTCACAGTTCCTACCATCAGAGCCTTGCTTTCCTGTTTCCTGCCCTGAATTTCTGAACAAAAGAAAAAAAAAAAAGGAGAGAAAGAGAAAGAGAATAAGAGTTACTCACAAAGCCACATTTGAGTTTTAAATAACTCAACTTTTCTTTAATTTGACATGTCTATTATATTCCCTGACATTCCAGGAAGCCCTGCAAAACTGAAAAATACAGCCAGTGCTACATGAAGGTGCTTTCTGGTGCCACACGTGTGCATGAAATGATGCAGCTGGTGACTGACAACGTCTACATCCACCTTCCCCGTTTCATCCCAGTCTCACCAAAATGCAAGATGACTCTTGACACTGACCACAGATAGTGTGACACAGTATTTTTTGATAGGCTCCTAAACACAGTGACCCTAGAATTTGACAAGAGAAAAAAACCGTGGTGGGTGGCAAATGTTGTCTTCATTATGACTTCTCATGGCTTTGTTATGTTTCATTTCTTAAGTCCATAGGATTTAATGGTCAAATCTATTGTTTTCTCTTTGTCTTGCTTAATTTTTTTTTTAAAAAGCAACTTCCCTGCCTTGCCCACAGATGTGGCGGAGGACTTCAGAAGTTGTCTAGCTCCACGCCACACCCAAGCAAGGATGTTAACCTTGTACCCAAGCTTTCTCCTTTTTCTCTCCCACTCCCTCAACCACTCTATTTTCTCCATCTTGTGGGTGTTGTGCTAGGTTTCAGAAATAAGCCCGAGTAGAAAAAAGAGCGAATTTATTCCTTTGAATTTCCAGAGGTGTCATCTTCTGATGCAAACACAGGTTTTGCTGAAGAAAGTTTCACTTGCTGGAACCCCAGCTGACCAAAGGTCTAAAACCCCAGGGAAGACAAGGCGGTCAGAACATTAGAGACGCACTTGCCTCCCAAGGGCATCACTGGGAGAAGAGACATTTTGGAAAATGTTTAATCTCTGAGGTAGAAGCATTGGAATAAAGACAAACTTTTAATATTTTTTCTCTGATGAGGATACAATGTTAAGAAATTCCATGAGTACATAAATAACATGATCTTTCTACTGCCGAATTTTCTCTGACACTCCCAAATTGAAGCATTCCTCCAAAGAATTGCCAACAGAGTAACAAATGTTACCACCATGCCCAGGTAAGTCAGCAGTTTTTCTTTCAATAGGCTGTCTCTCTGGGGTGTTGGTTTTCTTCTCATTAACAGATAATAGTCCCTTTTTAGGTGAATAAAGTGAACTTCCATGAATGTGTCCAGAAAGTTGGAGGATTCTGAAAAGCACGATTGTAAACGCAAAACCCTCATCTTAAACACACTGACGATGCAAAATAACACCGCACGTTATGGAAAAATGAGTTTCCTTTCATTTACACTAAAACGTTTATTTAAATCACAGGGTATAAACGACCCACTTCCCAAGGGCATACTTAACGGTGCCACCTCCTAAATGTTACAATTTGCCAAAAGTCAAAATAGAGCTCAAAGTCTGTCCAGCTTTAGCCACAAAATGAAACAAACTGAATTTTAAACATTTACATTAAAAAAAAATGTTGGACATGGGCAGGAACAAGAATAAAATATGTTTCAGAATGGAAAGGATAGGACTGTATTAAGTCAGCCTCCCAAAGCATGATGGCTTCATCACCCTGCAGAGACATACAGTCCAGGTGCACACCCATTAGTGTTGCCAGATAAAATGTAGGAGGCCTAGTTAAATCTGATTTTCCATTAAGCAATAAACAATTCTTTTAGTATAAGCATATTCCAAATATTGCATGGGACATGCTTTCGTGAAAAAAATTATTGTTTGTCTGAAATTCAAATTTAACCAGGCATCCTGTATTTTTATTTGCTAAAGAGAGTAACTCTACACCTTGACCTTTCACCCCTCAATGGGGCTGTTAAACCCTGGTCACTGGATACGAGAAATTAAGGTGCCTCTTTAGCAAGATCAAGGCAGAAATAGCATCACTCACACTGGCTAAGTCTCAACTGTGTTTTATTTTTCACCTATAGTTCAGAGGAAGATTTTGAGAAAGAATGTCAATCCACCCTTCTTCTTCCTTAAGAAACAAGAATATACCTCAAGCAATCCACTTTGCTGTATTAATAGCTATTATCTATAAAATCTTTACCATACGTAAGGCAATGTTCTAAACTGCCCTACGTATGTCTCTATGAAATGGGCACCATTTTTACCACAGTCTTACTAACCAGGAATCTCAAGCAAAGAGAAATTAAGGCACTTTACCCAAAGCGAGTGATCGTGGAGACTGACACTGAACCCAGGAATTTTGACTCCGGAGCTGCCACTTTAAGCAACTAAAAATGCTTCCTTAATTCTTTATCTCTGAATTTAGGCAAACTTATTTTGACCTTAACAATATCTCTTCTAACATTTAGGAATATATCTCCAATAGCCTTGATTTTCCTTAAAAACCATATGACTCATTCTTTCTAAATACACGCTTAAATCTTTCTTAAATATACTGATTTCTTGACCACACTACCTCTTAAATAATAACGTCCGTAAATTCACTACGTGCTTTATGTCTTAAAAACTACCTACTTCCAGCTACGTGAAGTAATCCTAGCTCTGGATTCCCAGATTTGACAAAGAAGTCCACATTCTCTATAATCATAGATTTGTGATTATGTAAAATTCAATCTTCGCATGTATTCCTCATCTCATTCTCATTAAAATGAAGAATTAATCCTACAGCTTTTCAGTGGTGTTTCCCAAACCTGTCAATATAAGCTTGACTGCATAAAAAACTTTTAAAAACAGAGGAAACTTTGAAACATTTTTAAAGCAGAAGAAACAGTCAAAAGACAAATGACAAGCTGGGAAAAAATACATAGTCACACATGATAGACTACTTATTTCCTTAACATGAAGGTAACTCCTATAAATCAACAAGAAAGATGAACAGAATAAAAATAAGCAAGAAATGAGCAAACAACATGAATAGAGTTCATAGGAAAAGAAACACAATAGCCAAGAAATCTATAAAGAGATGCTTATCTCACTTGCAAAGGAATGTGGATTAAAACAGTAATATGCTATTTTTTACCTAAAAGTTTAGAAAAGATTTAAAAGAGTAACACTATCTAGTATGGGAAAGGTAAGAAGAAATGAGTACTCTAATTACCTCTTGTAAAAAGAATTATTGTAACTGTTGACAATACCAATAAAAATAACTTAAATTTGCATAATACTTGACCCAGGAAATGCTAGGAATTTATCCAACAGACATACTTGCAAATATATATTTAGAAAATCCATTCAATAGAATAATTGCCCTTAAGATCTTTCTCTGTGTATTTATACAGAAAATATTTTCTTAACAAAACATACTTGCAAATATATATTTAGAAAATCCATTCAATAGAATAATTGCCCTTAAGATCTTTCTCTGTGTATTTATACAGAAAATATTTTCTTAACAAAGCAATTTGCTGAAACTTATGTATGGAATAATACAATTGGTATACAATGAGATAGATAGATTGTTGGGTGGATGGATAAATGCTTTAAACCCATAGCATTTTCTTTAAACCCATAGAAAATAAAGTAGAAAACTTGATAGTGCTTGAGTCTGAGGAGCGGGAATGAAGGTGGGTTTGGAGCAGGAGTGATGGCAGCAGTGGACGAATCCAACTTTTTTTTTTTTTTTGCGGCACGCGGGGCTCTCACAGTTGTGGCCTCTCCCGTTGTGGAGCACAGGCTCCGGACGCGCAGGCTCAGCGGCCATGGCTCACGGGCCCAGCCGCTCCGCGGCATGTGGGATCCTCCCGGACCAGGGCATAAACCCGTGTCCCCTGCATCGGCAGGCAGACCCTCAACCACTGCGCCACCAGGGAAGCCCAGGAATCCAACTTTTCACTTTATTCCCTTTGCACTATCTAAATTGTTTTCACAGTCAACGTGTTACTTTGATAACTAAAAATTCTACTAAAAGAACAATAAAAGGAAAAACTGGCCCAGCTAAAATGGATCCTTTACGTAGCAGGCAACCATCAAAGTATGCCTTAAGGACTGGGTCCTGAACCCTTTCACTTTCCCCATAGTTGAACCTGTGTGTCATTTCTCTGGGGTTTTCTTGTTTGTTTTTTTCCTGTTGCCAAGTTCACTGCTCTCTCTGGTCTCAATCTCTCCTCATCAATACACATATTTCACTTTCTCCTGGTCACAACCTTCGCAGTTTCATATATTACACTCCTGTCTCTTTCTGCAACACAGTCACAGGTGACCTTGGCTATTGCCTGCCCAGCCTGGTGCTCTCCAGGGTCCTGCCACCAGATCTGATCCAGTCAGGTTTTCAGGGGGATGCTGATGAATTGGAAGAATGGCTATGGTATTCTTCAGAACACTAAATAAAATAACCCCTCAGACAATGCACCCACACAGTTTAATAGCACAGTCTTCATACGTAAAATAGCACATTGTTTGTTTCTTCATATATCAGAGAAAAATACAAAGGCAGGGACACCCTAAGAAACCATTCAACAGCCATTCTCGAAATTCTTTTTTCTTTCTGATCTCAAAGATTTCACATACGATTGTAGAAAATAAATAGGAAATAGAATTAGCAAAGAGAAGGAAACACGTTAAAATAGTATAATTACTTTTTTGCATTTTGATATGAATAAAATACATGGTTGTTTTACAAAAATGGGTTCATCTCTATATGTACACTTCTCTCACTGCAGTCATTGGTCTGTGTGAATAAATATGCAGCCATATGGTCATTTTTAACCACTACTTAATATTATGTCCCATTATTTCATGCATTCATTCATTCAACAAATATTCAGGAGCTTGTTCTGGGCTCTGAATATATAATCGTGAATAGAAATATCCTTGCACTCATGGGTTTAGAGTCTAAAGGGAGAGCAACAGATAAACAAATATACATTATAAATGCAAGTAGGAACAGCATGATAAAGAAAAAGATAATGCAATGTTGCACAGAAGGGTTGGGCAGGGGAGGGCCAGGATTTTGGACAAGGCTGGCAAGATGAAGCCTCACAATCTTGGTACCCACCTCATTGATTCAATTTTCAACACAATCCATTCCACTCTTTACAGCATCTAACATTATTTTTAATTGTGCTAATTACATGTTGTGGTTTTACATTTCCTTGAATCCTTTCCTCACCACTACCAGATTCCCACTCACCAAAATCTGTTGTTTTCTCTTTTAATTTTCCAGAGTCCATTTTCTTTCATTTAGATGAGAGCAGAAAGCAGATTCTGTCTGAAGTGTACTTTCTTGCTTGTAGTAAACCTTTAAAAATATGTTCTTCCTCTATCTCTTTAACTTGCCATGATTATATCATTAATTTATGGTACAAAATATCTTTCAAAAAATCTCATTTTTCCATTTCCATTTTTAAGAATGCAGTATTTCCCTAAACCTGATATTTGTTCAAAAACACTGTTCAAAAATCTTCACAATTTACCTAAGTGTGTGTTTGGAATTCTCCTCTGGGATATTAATCTGGAATGTTAGATCATCTAGTTTTGAGTAATTTCAAATATCCAGGAGCCTAAAGACAATGCCAAGTGAGTGGGGCCATGGAACACCCAAATGAGGGAGCTGCCTTTTTGCATGGTTTTTCTCTATGTATTTTAACTTTTGCATCTGTACATTTATATCTGATTATCTGTTTGGTCTGGTCCCTACTTCAAGTATATGGACTAACTGCGTCTAGCTCTTTTTCTAGTGCTTCCGTCTGTTGAGTTGGAGAGTGGAGTTTTCATTGCAACCACCAATTATTGAAGCTTCAAGGGAAGCACCCTCCTACTCACACACTTTGCTTACTACGGCAGATACTGCTTTTCCATTCTCTGCTGACACCCTTGGAAGTCTGTATCTGTGAAGCTAAAATTGGCTTAAAATGAAACAGTCCTTGGTTTCCCGTGGCACTCCTCACGTCTATCCCTGGCCCCGCAAAATTAGGAGCGCTGTGGTCTTCTTCAAAAACTGACTATGTACTTCCTAGAATTCTGCTCCATTTTACTGGGGGAAGAGAGAGAGAGAGAGATGAGCTGGCCCTTTATGACTTCCTTCAAAATAATACCAGGCAGACTATACTTAGAGATTTCTCAGGGTCCTGGCATGTGGTTGGCACCATTCCCTAGTTTCAGCACTGAGGCAAGGGAGCCACTGACCTAAACCACTTGCCTTGGCCAGGCACAATAATCATCTCTTACATGAGTTGTCTCCCAACAGGAGGTCCTGATAAGGAACATGGTGCTGCCACCAAAAACTAACTGGGAGAATTCGGGAGGGGCCACAAGGAGGGAGGAGATGCCAGTCCATAATATGTCCTGCCAACCTCCCAGAAACCCTCACGCTGGATCCATCTTGGCTGAGAGATGTGCGTGCCACCAGGAAGGACCCTGAATCAGACGACGTATGGATACAATCAAGATGACTGGCCAGAGACAACCTGGAAGGCTAACCCCACCACCATAAAACCCAAGACTGTGAGCCACGTGGCAGAGAAGTTCTCCTGGGTTCCCTTACCCTGCTGCTCTCCACCCGGGCGCCCCTTCCCAATAAAGTTTCTTGCTTTGTCAGTACGTGTCTCCCCTCAGACAACTCATTTCCAAGTGATAGACATGAGCCCACTCTCAGGCCCTGGAAGGGGTCCCCTTCCAGTAACACCTCGACTTGTGTTTGTTTTCAGTTATCACAGGCAGCTTCTATAAAGGGCATTTCTGTGCTTGCTCTTATATTAATATTTTTTCCTGAAACACACCAACTCTTGATTACACATTATGCATTGATCACAGTTCTAGGTAATCAAAGACAACTTAAGGGCTCTCCCTAACATCAGACAGATTTTTATTTTTTTAACATGACCAGAGTAAGAACTGAGTCAACTCACTCATGCTTGGTGCCTCTTCTCACTTCTGTGTATAAACGTAGCCACCTGCCAAGACTTGGTTGTCAGGAATCAATCAGAAAGACATGTGAATAGAGCAGTTTCCAGAATCAAAGAGAAGAGAACTAGACCAGCCTGTTCTTTTGAAAAGAATTAACGAGAACATAGAGGGCAGGAGTTTCCTTCTTAGTGGTATCATTATCTCAGAAGCAGAACTAGGAAACAGACTAAAAAAGATTTCACAGGGAGATGGAAAGAGTGGTGAGGAAAAAAGCAATAACAACAAAAACACCCTACGGTCATTTGAAGTTTGAAAGCTCTGATTGAAACACTGAGAGCTTCCCAGTTGATTAAATTTTTGAAAGCCGTGCCTGTGTTCAGGGGTAGTGAGGAGGGAGGACAGATTTCAGGCTTTATTTCAACTGCTTCAAACAAAGACACGATAGTTGATCATTCTTCTGAAAAGCAACAGTCTTAGAGAACAACCTGGGTGAGTGTAGTGCTTTAGAGGCAAGTTACTATAGTTCTTTTACTACGAATGCAGAGCAGTTTTGTTTGTTTTGTTGTGTTGGTCTTTGTCCTGATGCCCAATGAGGACTTTAAAGAATGAAATTAGATAAGAACTTCAGTAACTTTCATTTCTCACTGTCTGAAAAATTAAAAATGTGATTCTGTAGAGGTCAAATAAGTCTCTGTATAAATATAAAAAACAAACTTTCAATTGCCTCTTAATTGTAACTGTTGTTTGTTAAGTATGGAAGACATACAGAACAAGCAAAGACAAGGCCAGTCATTTCCACAAGAGGCCTACATTCTCTAAGTTGTTTCAACAGCAAGTAGACTAGTTGACAGAGAAAGGAGAAAACAAAAGAAATCAGTCTCAGAGGTATGATGTCCTTGAGCATCCATTTTTTTTCTTTTTGGTTTCACATCTCAACTACTAATAAGAGAAAGTTTTATTTCTACTTTATTGTGTTTCTGGTTTTTGCATGATTTGTAATTTTTTATCGGATTCCAGCCATTGTGAATTTTAACTTTTAGGTACACAATATTTTTATATCCTTATAAATATCCTTGAACTTCTATCTGGGATATAGCTAAACTTCCTTGGAAATGGTTTGATCCTTTTGAATATTATTTTATTCTTTGCTAAATGAGGCAAGAGCAGTTTAGACTAGGGCTAATCATACTCCATTGCTGAAGCAAGACTCTTTTGACTTCTGTAGCCAATGTCCCATGAATTATGGATTTTTCTAGCCTGGCTGATGAAAACAGGCACAATTCCTGGGGCTGTGTGAGCTCCAGGGACTGTCACTTCTCATTCTTTTTGGTGGTTCTTTCTCCAACCTTGAGTAGTTTCTTCCTATGTATATACTGATCATTCTCTGCTGAACACCCAAGGAGGAATCTCTTCAGGTCTCTGGAGTTTTCTCTATACAGCTCTCTTCTCTCCTGTATTTTGCCCTACTAACTCCAGCTGCCTTGTTCTCCCCTGACTCTCAGCCCCATCTAACTCAACTCAAGGAGTCCTCCTGCGTTCCTCCTCCTTGCCCCATGGACTGGAAGCTCCCTCAAGGCAGTGTTTGGGGCAATCATAGTGGACACTTCACTGGTTTCTCATCTCTTAGGGATCATATCCTGCCTGATGTGATCAGAGATCACATTCATTGGCTAATGTCCAATGTCTTCAAAACTATTGCTTTATATATTCCTGTCTGAGTCTTTTCGTTGTCTTAGGCAGTATCGTAAATCTAGTTCCTCTTTTTCCAGCTTGGCTAAAAATGGTAATCTCTAATGAAAGGTTTTTGAAATTTCCACATGTGAGCCTCACCGTAATGAATGTGGGTACTCTCTCTTCATTGCTCTCTGATAGGAAAACAGAGGCCTACAGATGCATTAGTTCCTACCAACTATGTAACAAGGAACCCAGCTGGTTGAAAGGGGTCTATTGTTTTTTGGGACTCCAAGGCAAGCTGTTGACTTAAGGTAGAGGACACAAGGGGTATATAAACCAGTGCTCTGGTTTCTCTTTATAATTGCCCCAGTGTGCACCTCAGTCCCTTGGTGCTGCAAACAGAAGACATTCAGCAGTTGGGGACAGTGTGTGTGTCTCTTTCTCTCTATCCCCCCTCTCACCCCTCTCTGTCTTGCCTTCTTCCATTTTTTTTTTTTAAGCTTACCACCAGCTTCACATCTCCCAAGAAAAATCAAGGGAAGGACTCGTACCCACACTCAGTTTATAGACCATAACAGGGCCTGGTATATCCCTTAAGGACAGCATTAAAACACCATTGAAATGAAAGCTCCCCCCACCCACCAAAGAGGCAAAATTCAGAAGGAAAGAAGTCAGAGTTGCCTGGTCTAGCCATCCCACTCCCTCTCCAACTACCTGAAAGTCTCTCCTTTTGAAGGTAAAATCTTGGTAGACTTGAATTTAGTTTGAGTCAAGAAAGGAGTTTCCTGTATGTCTCTCACCCCAACTAAACACAGTCATTGCCTCATTGACAAAGAGGCTGTAGAGTCAACCCATGAGCGAGTCACACCGACCCTGAGGGAACAGACCCTTGAGAGATGCAACCTCAATGTGGCAGAGGCAGGTGGGTAGGGAGTAAATGTATAGAAAGCGTAACGGAGGAAAATTCAGGGAAGCAGTAAAACAGTATTTCACAAGGGCAGCCACTGTGACAGGCGCTGTGCTTATACTACCGTCAATTCCTACAACAACATTTAAACACAGCTCCTATGCTCCCCATTTACAGATGAGGAAACCGAGATTCAGTTAAATGACTTGCTCCAAATACAATGCAGTGAGTAAACGATATAAATATATACTTAAATTGAAGTCTGTCTGATTCTAAAACATATGCCCACAACACCATAATAATAATAGCACACTCCCTTTCTCCAAATGAAGACACGGCTCTGCCAGCTAATGGGATAAAAATTAACGGGTTCTCAAACGCATTATCAGACCAAACTCCTACATCCTTCTCTACTGCGCCATTACCAAGTGGGTTACAGGTCTATTCCCCACCTTCCCCCTCAATTCTTTACCTTCTTAGGGCTGCGCTTAAGAGTCATTTAAAAATCCTCTTGACTCCCTGGTTCCAAATAGAGGGGGTAGTGGGGTGAGGGCTTGGCAGACAGGCAGCCCATAGGCAAGGAAAGAAGAGGTACTGAAAAGCACCCTCCTCTTACCCCATACTCTACTAGGGAGTTTCCTGGTAGAAAAATGCCCTGATTGGCTGCATGTCCATCATGTGAAATGCTTTCCTGTCCCTCATTTCCTTATTGTTCTCTTTCTACTAAATATTTTTCAGCGGTATGTTATCCCTTGGATTGTAACTCTCTGGAATGGATGTTTGGTTGATTTGTGTAGGATGAACAGGAGAGATCTATAAAATTCCCTCCTCTGTCTGCTACAAATTAGTAAAAGAGCCAATGCAGTCTTCTTTTTCTATTTATAAATCTCACAGAAGCCAAATCGAAAGTATGTAAACTCTGCATCGCTTGTCTATTGGTCCCTTGACTTGAAATCATGACAAATAGAACATCAAGTTATTTGGTAAAGATAATGTAGTGTAAATGCCCTGAAAATTCTAATGTCTTGAACAAATGCAACGCTGTTATGAGGGAAAAAGGGCAAGTACTAGGAGGATAAGACACAAAACATGCTTCCAGAAATCATATAAGCAAACAACACATATGCACTAAAATAGACAAAATCTATTATCTTTAATAACAATTTCTAAGGTTTCAATTTATCTTTGCTTTCCATGATACCTATCATTAAACCACTTGCCCTTTCATACACACACGCCAGTCTGAAGGTGCATGATCATGAACGCAGGCAGAAGCAAACTGCTTCTACTTCTGGGTTTTTTTTTTCTTTCGATAAAAAATTGTCCGACAAAACAAGTAGTCAGGTTTGACTATGATGTGTTAAGACATCATTCTAGTACCCAGGTCATCCTTCAAACATTGCATCAAAAGCTCCATTCAGCACTTTTCTGAC
Source organism: Neophocaena asiaeorientalis asiaeorientalis (assembly GCF_003031525.2). Classification (NCBI taxonomy): domain Eukaryota; kingdom Metazoa; phylum Chordata; class Mammalia; order Artiodactyla; family Phocoenidae; genus Neophocaena; species Neophocaena asiaeorientalis. The sequence goes on along the minus strand of NW_020174268.1, from coordinate 4,453,026 downwards.
CTGCGAGGCATCTTAATCCCTCCTGAGTACTGGAGACGAAGAAGGTTCTGTGCACGGTGAATGAGCTCTGTGACAGAATGTGAGATCTGGTGCGCTCGGAGGGGAAGGATAAATCCTGGCAGAGCGCTGACCCCATCGGTCATGCACTGTCTGAAAGCCATGCAATAAAAACCACCACCCGTTTTACTTCACACGCGTTGCTACAAATCAGAAGACAAAATAAAGCTCTCTTTAAAAAAAAAAAAAAAAAAAAAAATGAAGCTCTCTTTAACATATGTCAGAACTACGCTAATTCCACTGAAAGTTACTATTCTATGGATTTCATTTGAATAGGTTGTTTTCAACTCCAGCTAAAACCCTCTTCCTTAGGGAAATTCGGGATCTAGAATGACACTTCCAGTTTTCCTCCTGGTGTTTTTTTTTTTTTTTTTTTTTCCTGAATAACTAAGGTGATCCAGCCCAGGGAGTGTTTATTCATGAGAATTGCCTTTCCAGCAAACCAAAAACTTGGTTTTTGAGGCCAGTCTGCCTGAACCAGCTTACTGTATTCCATACAACGGGTGACTGTGGCTTTCCTGGTAGCAGTGTGATGTACACCTGATACTGGAATCAGCTATAAGATAGCAAAAACCATAAGGACACTGATTACATGCATGTAAGACAGACAGTTTTGTTAAGCCTGAGGACTGGCATTTTTACCAAGGTTTCACAAAGTCAAGAAAAACACAATTTATCTCTCATGTGTTCATTCTCAGCAAGTGTTTATTGAACCTCTGCTCTGCACCAGGTGCTGTACCAAGAAAATTCTGAGTAAGTCAGATAAAGTCCCTGCCTTTGTGAAGCTTAGTGAGAGAGACAGGTAATAACGAACAAACGTACTATAATGTCAGGTAGGAATGATGGCAATGAAGAAAGTAAAATCGGTTCAAGGCATAGAAAGTAGGAGTGAGCCCGACTATATATAGAAGGATCAGACAAGGCCTCCCCGGGGATACAGCACTGGAGCAAAGATCTAAACAATGTGAAAGAGAATGTTGGTGAAAACAGTGTTACTGGCAGAGGGAAGGACAAGTAGAAAACTGCAGAGATGTAAATGAGCCTGGCATGTTCTGGAAACAAGAATACTCCTGTGGGGCTCCCCTGGTGGCGCAGTGGTTGAGAGTCCGCCTGCCGATGCAGGGGACACGGGTTCGTGCCCCGGTCCGGGAATATCCCACATGCCGCGGAGCGGCTGGGCCCTTGAGCCATGGCCGCTGAGCCTGCGCGTCCGGAGCCTGTGCTCCGCAACGGGAGAGGCCACAACAGTGAGAGGCCCGCGTACCGCAAAAAAAACAAAAAAATACTCCTGTGTGGCTGGAGTCAAACAGGGTACACAGGAAGGAAAAGGGGGTACGGATAAAGAGATAGGCAGGGACCAGGTCATGTAGGCCCTGTGAGACATGGAAAAGCAAAGATACAAAGATAGTATGGAGAATGGAGCCTGGAGTGTGCTTTCCAAGATGACTCCTTTGGCTGTTCTGGGGAAACAGACCTTAGAGAAGCAAAAGCAGAAGCAGGGTGCAGTTGGTAGGGAATTAGACACAAAGATGAAAATTGGTAGTGATCTGGACCAGCGGGGTAGAATAGAGTTAATTGTTCTCTTTTCAGCATGTCGAAGCTGTGATGCCTACTAAGAATCTAAGTGGACAACAATTGGGTCTAGAGTCTGGAGGTCAGGAGACAGGGCAGGACTAGAGAGGCACGCTCAGGAGAGCGCAGCAGGAGAGGTTATTGAAAACCATGGAACTGTTTGAGATCTCAAGGGAAAGCTGTGTAGGGAGAGAAGAGACTCCAGTATGTTGATGTTAAGAAGAGCCAGAGCCAGGGCAGGAAACCCAGGGAGTAGGAAGGAATCTGGAAGTCACGTGAAGAAAGTGTTTTTGAACAGTACAGAAGTTACTTCTGACAAACGCTACTGAAACGCTAAGGGAAATGAGACTGACTTGACCACTGGGTCTTCAATCAATTTCCAGAAAGCTCTTTACCCTAAAGGACAGCTTGCAGAAAAGCGAATTTTCTGAATGTATCAAATTGTTATAATTTTTAACAGGAATGTTTAAGAAATTTAACAAGAATGTTTCAACAGCTTTAGCAATACTGTTCAGTTTTTATTACTTCTAATGAAATATTTAGGGAAGTATCTTTCACTAGCAACAATCAAAACATCATTATTTCATATGTGATTCTTTTTTTTTTTAACTTACAATCATTTTTCCTACAGGATTACTGGGCTAACTCTGATTCCTTTCATTTCTGTTGAATACGATTGAGATAGTTCTGTGATATTGATTCAAATATGCAAAATATTTCTAATTGAAATTAGAATTCTGAGTTGTATCCTATTTAAATATAATTTTAATTAAACTTAATTTTAAATTAACTGTAAGTTTATACTTATTGAAAATGGCTACTATCCTCTCAGGAATTTGCAAAAGAAAACTAAAAATAGTTAAAGTTTGAGCAAATAGAAAGATGCTATTTAAAAGCATCTAAAGGAAATTGAAGTTAGAACAATCTGGACAAATGTGAAGTGCTCATAACAAGGGTAATTGTGACATGAGTAATCGGTAGAAGTTTGCAGAAATACGAAAAAGCAAAGGATAAAGTCAGATAGGCAGTGAGGACAATTGAGTACTCCAGAAAAGGGTACTATTCTGCATCAGTAAATCTGAACTAGTGAGAAAATAACACAGATATGTCAAAACAAACACCTCAAATATTAAATCTGAGATACTAATCGCTAAACCTAGAAAACCAAAGTTGGCAAGCTACCAGAGAAAATGCACGACAGAATATTTAAAAGGTGGAACGTTTGGAAAGAAAAACATATATGACAAAAATACTTAAACTGAATTTAAATTTCTTGAAAAGCATCAGAAAAGCATTTTACAAATGATGTGAATTAAAAGCCATTTTAATCTCAATTTAAGATTTTCAATTCAAAAGCATCCAAAGTATACCAGAACCAGCAACACAACAACAGAACAGAAGTCCTATATTGTAAGCATCATTGTAAATGGTAATAGTTGCTATTTTCTATCTCAAATTCTCAGGAGAGAAACCTCCAAGAGGTCCAGTTCATCTAGTTAAGCCAAGACACAAAAATTGTAAGTGACTGTCCAGCCAACAGTTTGGCGTCTGGGGGGTCGGGGTCCTTCCCTGTCATTTGTGCTGAGGAGAAACAGAGACAAGAGGTACAGGGCGGACATTAGGGCACTGCGGTTCACAGCCTCATCTCTGGAGCCAGACTCCAGGGTTCAACCCTTGGATCTTTCATTTGCAAGGTGTGTGACCTTGGGCAAGTTATTTAATGATTCTGTGTCTTAGCTTCCTGGTCTGTAAAAGGATAATAGTAGTATCTACCTTACAGAGTTGTTGTGAGGATTAAGTGAAATAACGGGTGAAATATTGAGAACGGTACTTAGAACAGTACTTGGCACACAGTAAGCTAATCAAGTAATGTACGTTATTATTATAGTCTGAGTGAAGCCAGAATTAAGAATATGAGCTTCATCCAGGAGAAAACAAATACTGGTGGTTTTAGAGCAGGAGAGTATGGTATGTATGGGAATGAATTGGGAATGAAATGTGCATCTACAGCTTATCTCCGCTACTAGATGACAAGGTCCCTCCCTGAGGACAGAATTTATATTGTGTTGTTGGTATGCTTGCTGTTGATACCACAGCTTTTAGCACAGAGCTGTGCCTAATAAGAGCCGTCCAGTAGATGGGTTTGTAGAATTGAACAGAGTTAATTTAAAGGAAGAATTGGTGGGATTTTGTGACAACAGAAATATAAAGAAAGATAAAGAAGATACAAGCATACTTTGCATGTCATGAGAGCGCATCGTTGGGAGATGATGGCTACCGTTTTTTTAAAAAGGAAAGCTGGAAATAAGAAAATAAGTTTAAGACATTTTGAATTTGAGGTGTGGGTGGTACATTTAGGTGCAAATGTCTAACAGATATTTAGAAATGTGAGACTCAGCTTAGAAGATAAGACAGCGCTATAAATACAAATTTGGCAATCATCTGCCTCAATGTGTGAGTTACCGTTGTAAGAGTAGGTGCAATGATAAGAAAGAGAATTTGGGAAGAAAAGAAGAGCGAAGGGCAGGACTTGGGGAAAGCCAAGTGGCTAGAGAGGTATACTGAGTCATATCCTGGAAGGAACAAGACAGGATTGCAATGAACGCAGAGGTAGAGCAGTTAATTTCAGAAATCTACTGAGACACCACTTCCTTGATTAATGACTCATCACATTACCTTGGCCTGCCATAAACAAATACCACCTAGCTTCCAAAAATCAGCATAGCTTTTAAACGCTTCTGCCTTCATTTTCTTTCTATGGACTAGTTTTATCACAGAAATTTTTATCATAACAGCTATTTTCTCCTTTTCCTCAGTAAATGCTGGAGCGCTCAATATCAAAATTCTGAAATGATTTATTTCATACACTTGAGCAGAGCTAAAGTAGGAATTGACATTCTTGCAAGGTAATGGTAAAATCTGATGATATCAAATAGAGCACATTTTTTTCCTCCCCTCAGTAGGAATTTTCACTTTGTTAAGGTTTATTTATTTATTTTTTTAACTTCATATTTTCAGTAAGTTAATTTGGGCTTGACTGAAACTTTTTTGAGGTGAATGACATAATAATCACTAGAATATTAATTGGCGTGTTCAGGCAGGTATGAAAAACTATGTGAGGATAATGTAAGCTGCAAGTACAGGAAGGGGGTGCTTAAAAACCTGGAAGCACAAGTACAGCTGAATCTTACTTCTTTATTTCGTTTCCACACTCTTAGTAACTGATGCTTGAGTAAACCATGTGGAAGAATCAGGGATGAGTAGTTTCTGACCTATGCTGATAGCCTCTAAGAAACGTGTAAAAGTTTACCTAAGGGATGATAGGTCTTTTACAAAGATTTTTTTTCTTTTAGATGTGAATACATGGAAAACAAAGATATTAGGGTTTGCTTGGGACTATATCCTGGAAAAGAACCCTAAAATTATGGAAATATCTTTATTATCTCTTATAATTAACATATTTACTTATACTGTAACTGCAACAGGGCATTAATTCTTAGGAAAGAAACGAATGTTCAGAACATGACTTTTTAAATACAAGTATGCTAATCAATTTACACTTGATTCTTACAGATGATCATAAAGAACCACGTTTAACTCCCCCTCCCATGAGGCTTTTTTCATAAAAAGGAACGAAATTGGGTCATTTGCAGAGACATGGATGGACCTAGACAGTGTCATACAGCGTGAAATAAGTCAGAAAGAGAAAAGCAAATATTGTATAATGACACGTATTTGTGGAATCTAGAAAAATGGTATAGATGATCTTATTTGCAAAGCAGAAATAGAGACACAGACGTAGAGAACAAATGTATGAATACCAAGGGGGAAAGAGGCGGGGTGGGAGGAATTGGGAGACTGGGATTCACACATGCACATTATTGATATATGTATAAAATAGACAACTGATGGGAACATGCTGTATAGCACAGGGAACTCTACCTAATGCACTGTGGTGACCTAAATGCGAGGGAAGTCCAAGAGGGAGGGGATATCTGAATGTGGATGGTTGATTCATTTTGTTGTGCAGTGGAGGCTAACATGACATTGTAAAGCGACCATACTCCAATAAGAATTAATAAAAATAAAACTGAGGCTTTTTAATTTCCTTAAGGGCCACTGAAGCCTCTGATATTCAAATCATTATTTTTGAGTCCATCACTTCATGACCTCTGTTTCTCTTCAACTGTCAAAGAGTGCGAGTCTACCGCATTTTCAACTCTCAGTGGCTTTTCCTGTGATTAGTCACTTTCATGGACGTTATGAAATCTAAACTCTCCCCACCAGTATCTGAGATTTCACTTTGCAACTGATTTCCACTGCATTTGCATTGAATTTTCAGATGTTTACAATATCTGACACTGAACAAGGCTCTTCTATACAGATATTTTCACAGTGGGTGGGGATAGATGCTCACGTTGTGACCAGTGAGATGCTAGAAAACGGAATCATTTTGTAAAAGTGCAGTTCAACAGAGGAATGTGACAATGGGAGCTTCAATCATAATCATCAATTCCACAGACTCGTCAGGCTATAGTTTTTCAGGTTGGATCATCTCTGTCTCTTACCCCAGAGACATGGCATAAAAGAACAGGATAAACGGGCAGAATGCACTTCAAGGTGAATAGTACAGAAGGGACTATTTCTCTGTATTCCAGTGCTCAACATCAATATGTGAATTGAAAGTAAATGAGCGCTTTTCATTGGCAGTAAGTATAACCAACAGATATGAGGGATCATTATCACCCAGTAATGTTTCACTTGCCTCAATCCTACTTTTCTTTCACTCTCACATAACCCATTGAGATGGGTATGATATCACCTCCATTTAACAGAGGGCCAAAGTGAGGCCCAAAAAGGCTAGGGAACTTGCTCAAGTTTACAAAGCCAGTAAAAAAAAAACCTTTTTTTAAAATTATGAGATCACAAGGGGCGAGATAGGGGTAGGGAATTAAGAGATACTAAACTACTATGTATAAAATAAGCTACAAGGATATATTGTACAGCTCAGGGAATAGAGCCAATGTTTTGTAATAACTGTAAATGGAGTATAACCTTTAAAAGTTGTGAATCATTATGCTGTACCCTTGAAACTTATATAATACTATAAATCAACTATACCTCAATAATGGAATCATTTTGTAAAAGTGCAGTTCAACAGAGGAATGTGACAATGGGAGCTTCAATCATAATCATCAATTCCACAGACTCGTCAGGCTATAGTTTTTCAGGTTGGATCATCTCTGTCTCTTACCCCAGAGACATGGCATAAAAGAACAGGATAAACGGGCAGAATGCACTTCAAGGTGAATAGTACAGAAGGGACTATTTCTCTGTATTCCAGTGCTCAACATCAATATGTGAATTGAAAGTAAATGAGCGCTTTTCATTGGCAGTAAGTATAACCAACAGATATGAGGGATCATTATCACCCAGTAATGTTTCACTTGCCTCAATCCTACTTTTCTTTCACTCTCACATAACCCATTGAGATGGGTATGATATCACCTCCATTTAACAGAGGGCCAAAGTGAGGCCCAAAAAGGCTAGGGAACTTGCTCAAGTTTACAAAGCCAGTAAAAAAAAAACCTTTTTTTAAAATTATGAGATCACAAGGGGCGAGATAGGGGTAGGGAATTAAGAGATACTAAACTACTATGTATAAAATAAGCTACAAGGATATATTGTACAGCTCAGGGAATAGAGCCAATGTTTTGTAATAACTGTAAATGGAGTATAACCTTTAAAAGTTGTGAATCATTATGCTGTACCCTTGAAACTTATATAATACTATATATCAACTATACTATTTATAATAGTATAGTATTTATAATATAGTATTTATAATACTATAATATTTATAATATTATATATAATTATATATAATTATAATATTATATATAATACTATAGTATTTATAATACTATAAATCAACTATACCTCAATACAAAATTATAAGAGATATACAAATTCTGTATACCAGAATTTGTATACCAGAGATACCAAATTCTGTATCTATAAGTTATCCTAAATCTCTAGTGATTTAGTCATGTGAATATTTCAGTGTTATAAAATCTTTTTATTAAGCTCTACATACTTGCTCTTCAAGGAGAATTTTCAAATACCATGCAAGTGTCCCACAAGTAACTCCAAGTTAAGAAGTGGATATCTGTAAGTCACACATGAAAAATCCTTTTATTGCTTTTTGTTCACATATAAACATATCAGTATAAGAATACAAATGCATGCTACATATTCACATGTGAATGGATTTTAAATCTTTCATGGTTTTAAAGAGAAATATTACCTACAGAGGTATGAAAAGTGAGTAATTAAGGAAGTAAGGTGGGTATTAACAAATCAACTACCAGAGGGAGGGCACAAAAGAAAGGAATCAATAATATTCTGTCACACAGAACCATGTCTGACTCTTACTAGACTCTGAATAATTTTTTCTTTTTTAGTTGAAATAATCTGAAGATGCCAGGCTATAAGCTTTCCAGGGGGCTCAGCAAATGAGCCATCAATGAAAAGTGCTAATTCACTTTCAACTCATATATTTGGTATTTGCAACACCTTTCAGAGTTCCTAACCCAAAGGCTCTAGGGAAACTTGTTACACAAATAAATTGATAAGTAAATAAATGAATGAATTAAATCAATGTCACTGTAATGTGAGCATCTCTGGTCTTCTGCCTTTACTCAGTCTAGGGCTTAACTTTTCCTTCTCTCTACCTGTGTATGTCTTCCTCTTGGAGATTGCTTCCTCCCTCCCTTTCCTTTGTTTACTCTCTTTTTTGTATGTGTGTCACCTTTTCTCCTTTTCATTCTCTCCTTAACTGATTACGTGAACAAATTGGCAAGATTTAGGTCAAAAACGGAAGATTAAAGACACATTTTAAACTTCCTTTTCTTCTCAGAACACAACTAAAATGAAAATATGGATTTGTTTTCCCAAAAGTCTAAATCCTCAAGGACAAAGACAACAAGGAAGGGACACCATCAACAGGATATTAAAAGGTAGAAATCAGACAGATGAGTGGTAAATGACTTAGCAAACCTGCAAACCCTGAAACTGGTCTGGTTAATGGGGAGGCTCCAAAGCAGCCAGTGTACACGACAAATCCTAGAGGTGTTCAGGAATTGAAGTTACCTGGTACCTCTGAAAGGACTGGGTGAAGGCAGAGCTAACAGGTTGAAAGTCTGCCTAGCAAGAAAATAGATGCCCTCTCCAATCTCAACAAAAGATACAAAATTTGCTCTCTGGATAGCATAAACTGGGGAATTCTAGGGAGTATCAGGCACAGTTAGGAACAGGGATACTAAACCAGAAATCGTTAGATTGAGTGAAAGTCTATTCACTGAAGAGGGAGATCCCTAGCCTCTTCCCCAACTCAGATCCCAGAACAGAGTCAACTAGATTTGTACCTTTCAAAGGTAACTCAAAGTCTTTTCAAGGAAATATGATCACCCAAAGAGGAACAACCTAATGATACAGACATATGAGTGATATGCTACACCAATGGTGTAGAGGAAGCTCCATCCCTAACACATACATAGGGTGCTTAGAATCAGGATTTTCTGTCTTCAACCTCAAATAAGAGTGGTAAGCCTGAGAGCACCAGACATCTGAGGAGAGCCGCTCATACAGCAGAGACTGAATCCATCAGGAAAAAAGGAAATTGAAAGAAACAGACATTGCAGAGAGAAGAAAACAAACCAAAAATCCTTCTCTCAGGCAGATGACAGAAGATCTTACAGCCATGAAAAAAGAATAGGATATTACAAATATGTAATGTTCTGGGACAAAAGAGAGCTCATAGAAGTTAAAAATGCAATAACAGAAAGAAAGAAAAACAACTCCCAGAGAAGGACCAGAATGTAAAGTTGCAGAAATCCCTCAGGAAGTAGCTCAAAAAAAGTAAAAACAACAAAAAAGAAAATTAGAGAATCAACGTAGGAAGCTCAGATAATAAGAGAAGCTCTTCCAAATGATAGAATTCCAGAAACAACAAAGCAAAGAAAGTTGATGAAAATAAATCAAAGAACTTTTGTTAGTAGACACTGAATTGCCTGAAGACAATATATCTTATTCATTTTTGTGTATCTAGTATCTAGCCTAGAGCCCAGAAAAAAATAGAGGCTACTCAATAAAAGGAGGGAGGGAGGAAGAGAGGGGAAAAGAGAGAGAGAGAGCAAGTATAAGGGGGAAAGGGTACTGGTTGTGAGCAAATGTCTGGACATTGGATATGACTCATAGAAAAAGAGACATCTGGAACACTCCAAGATTTAGTAGTGCAGTAGAGGAAGAGAAGCTAGTGAAAAAGAATGAGGCAGAGCTGCCAGGGAGTCAGAAGGAAAATGGGAGACGTGGGATCGCAGAAGGACAGGTACGTACAGAGGCTTCCTGAAGGAGCACTTCTTGCTCCTCCTTGATTGACAACATCAGCGCTACCGAGAGACCCGGTTCAATGAGGACAGATTTACCCACAGGCTTTGCACGCTGATGTAGCTGGTGTCCTCGGCAAGAGCCACTTCCGGGGAGAGGTGGAAGGAAAAGCCACATTGGACTGGTTTGAGGGAAAATGTAACTGAAAAAGCAGAGACAGTAAGGAGAGCCGGCTCTGTAGAGGAGTTTGCTAGGACAGAGGGCAGTAGCAGGAGAGAGGTGTGGAGTCGATAATAACATGAATGCAAATATCACTGAGGCATAATTGTGTGCTGATAGCAACAATCCAGTGTAGAGGCGGAAACTGGTGTTAGGAGAGGAAGAGGACAACGTAGCAAGAACAAATTTTTTGAGAAGAGGAGAGGGGCTGTGGAAAGGCTTTCTTGGTCTTAGCAGGAAGAACAAACACTTCTATTCTAAGGGCAGGGGGACACTCTGTAGGAACAGAGGAAGAGGGCTTGATCAAATTGGCAATGAGAAGGTGAAGTAGTTCTCATCTGATTGCATCTAGTTTTCTGATAAATATGCAGCATTTACAGACAATGCAAGGAGAGCTTTTTCTTTTAAAAGGAGTAAAAGTGAGTCGTACAAACAAGGAAAAATTCCAGTTTTTTTTGAATAAGATATATTTGCTGGGGAAGAACAGTAACTACAGTGCCAAGCTCTGAAACATGCCTCTAGGAAATATTAAAAGGTGTTCTATCTCTGTAAAAGGAGAGGTACATAATTTGACTTTACAAGCCAAGAAACCACTGCAGTGTTTTTGAACTCAAGATAATAGTCCCCAGTGCAGAGTTATTCAGAGAGCATTTAATAATAGACATTTTCAAAATGTAAAAGAGGAAAAACCATGTCTATTAGGTGTTCACATATATTTTACATACTTTATTTTCTTTAATTCTCATGACAACCCTATGAAATAATTATTTCTCTTTTGAAAATGAGCAAGCTGACACTCTAAAAGATTAATTCATCTACGTCACACAGTTGTCAAATAGCCAAAGTGGAAATCAAAACTACATCTGTCTGATTGCTAAGTTCAGTTCTTTCTATGACCCTCTACTCGGAGCCTTCCATGACTTCACAAAATGCCATAATTTTTTAAATGTTCACTTTAGCTAGCACTCCAAGTTTTAAAAGGTTCATCATTTTTAAGCTCCACTTTTCAGTTTATTCAGAATTATGTATAACTCAGTTTTATAGTGATACATGCAGAATTCATTCCTCTTCTGTATACATATTAATAACCATCGCTTAGGAATACCTCTTGAGAATGGTGAGAGATGTAACTTGAAACAAGAATCTAGTTAGAAATAGCTTTAAGAGCAACAGGCTTCGTTTGAGGCTCAGGTGCTCAAAATACGTGCATACATTAAAACAAAAAGAAAACATTTTCTGTAAAGCAGGACAGAAGTACAGAAGCAAGATCTCCAATCTAATGTCTGGCACAAAGTAAGAGCTCAGTAAATGTTAGTTTTATTCTCTTTTGCTCCTAGCGTGTCAGAAACTAGAAAGATCAAAGATCAGGTGTCCTAAATAAGTCCTTTAAAATAGTCTATTATCTAAGAGACTGAGAAAATTGCTGGTGACATATTTTAGAAGTTCCATGGATAAATATCACTGAGCCATTAATGGGACACCTGTGTCTCTGAAATACTGGGTCACCTTGATCTCATAGTCCACATTTCTCAAAACTTTATAACAGCGTAAAATAATATACTTTAATGGAAATGAGTTTCAAAATATTTTTTAATGAAGACACATTAGCTGCAGTATATCTCAAGGCTCTGTTGGATGCACACACAACTAAAGCAAGTGATCTCTCTCCTTGACGTATGCTTCCTGGATGTGCCCCAATCTCCAGGCAATTCTAAGTCAAGTATGATCAGGCTAAGCACAGGAATGGGGGAGAGAAACGGGAGAATCCATCCTCTCCTCTTTGACTGTCCCAACCCATGCATCTATAAAATCTGGGTGCATAGTACTCTGGGGAAGTGGGGAGAACACATCTCATAATTGAAAATCAAAAAGCTGGTTATAAGTACCTCTTCCTCAAAGTATTATGCACTCAGTTTTACAGGCACCCAGGAAGGGACGCTTTTAATGATACTAAAGGAAGCCTGGCTTTCCGGTGTGAGACCCAAAGCTTAGAAACCATAACAAAGACATTTGGCTTCACAAAATTTAAATCTTTTGTGTATCAAAGAAAATTATATAAAATAGTAAAAACAAAGAACTGGGAAACAATGTTTGCACCATCTTTAAAAGGAAAAGATTTATTATGTAGAATAGATTGCCTACTCAGCTAGCCATACTGGACTCTCCAAGGAACAACTACAAGTCTCTAGGAATGGAAGACGCCCTTCTTTTGTCCCTTCCTCATGCCTATGTTGTCCCCAGAAACAACAACGAGACCCATTCAGACAGATACCTGCTGAAATTGTTCTCAAAATCAGTGTGCTACTCTATGGACAGAAGCATAACCAGGGACTAAGGAATATACATGATTTCTTCTATCAAAATTGTAACTCCCAGTTACAGTGTATAAACAGTGTCAATTTAAAGATGAGAATTGGAGGCACAGAAGCAAAAGGCCTTACAGTCCCCTGATCACATGAGGGACTCTCACATCCCCTAGCACTCCAAGATTATATTCTGAAACCACCAATCAGACACAGACTGAAGGGAAATTAAATATAAGGAACTTCAGTTATTTGCTTCAAATCTAAATGTGGTAAATGTAGAGAAAACTGAAGGAAAGCACTGAACTATCAGTAGAGATCTGAGTGCTGGACTTGGGTGGGCTGTAACTGATGACAAGGTCATGTGCCATCATGCCCCTCCTGTCTGGCCCCATTTCTCTCTCACAAGTTAAATGAGAGGTTTGGCCTCCTTCAGTGGTCTTCAACCCTGGCTACACACTGGGATCTCTCGAGGAGCTATAAAACAATATGGGGTCTGCAATGTAAATCAACTATACTTCAATAAAATTAAAAAACAGAAAAACACATTAGAGAGTCTGAGTCAACCCAGACCAATTAAATGAGGCTCTCAGGTGGTGGGACCCAGGCACTGATAATGTTTAAAACCTCCCCGGAGGATTCTAATGTGTAGCAAGGGACGGAGAATCTCCAAACCCGATGATGAGTTCTGTGTTGGAAAGTTGATGATGCTTTAGCCAGAGCTGTGGCTGGGCTCTTGATTAGAGACCAAATCATAATGATTAACCTCCATTCTACCTTTTTCAGTATGTTGGAATGAGCTCACACCAGTGCTTAAAATTCTCCCACCTTTGTTTTCAGAGTAGTTGAATTCAATCTCTCTTCCCTACTGCAAGAGTCTAGAATAAAGTTTCCTTGCCTATTTGACTCTGGTGTAATTTTTCTTTGACAGTGAGTTTGAGTTTTGAGTGACACTCCCTGCAGAAAAATGCAGATGAGCTGAGTGGTCTATTTTCAAGGAGATTCAGAAGCAGAACTTATAAAACAAAGTTCTCTCTTCTGCTATCAATACTGCACCCCGGGGGGCCAAGGTTCATCTCTTAAAGACCTCAGCGTCTTTGGGATTAGAAATCCTTCCTTCCTTGTCAGGCCCCTTCCTTGCTGTTGAAATTAATTTGGTGACTTAAGTCTGCACTTGTTCATTTATTAATACGTTTATTCAACTTCTACACACATCACCCAGCACTGAATGAATGGGACCTTCTACAGAAATCAAGCTTACCAAAAATAATAATAGGGTTGAAATTAACTGATTTCAATTAATACTCCCTGGGGTGCAGCACTGATAGCAGAAGAGAGAATTTTGGTTAAAATTAAAGAGAATGCACTTTTCTATTTCTTGCAATCAAAATGAACTCAATGTGTAATTTCTCCCTTGACACCAAGCATAAACACTGTCATTTGCGTATTGCTCCAATACCAACTTGGGATTCGAGGTAGGTTGCTTCTCCTGTATCTCAGTTCCTTCAGCTCTAAAATGAGGGCATGGTACTAGATCCTCTTATTTTTTGCATTATAAACATGACTCGTCTTCTACCCCAGCATGATAGAGGGGTTAGAGTGGAACAGAATCATTGTGGTGGTGGAGGAATTGGGCCTGAGATTCCCCCCACCTCAGCTAGCACTCACGCAAATACTGTCTTGATCAAACCAATGATGACACGAAAGACATTCTCATTCATTTTCCAGATGGCATCAAGATGAAGTACCTTGCCAAAGGGTTAGAACAGGGATTCTCAGCCTTGACTACACATTAGAATCGCCTGGGGAGTTTTAAAAGGAAACTGATTCCTGAGTCCAGCACCCCAGAGACTAATTTAATTGGTCTGGAGTGCAGCCTAGGGATCACTTGTTAAAGCTCCTCAGGTGATTCTAACATGTAACCAAGGGTGGGAACCACTGCCTTAGAAGATGGAATTGAAATTCCCTAATGCATTTCAGAGGTGCTTAATTGCAGTGTCAAAGTAATCGAAGAATATGCAGGAATACACATCTAGGAGCAGCAAACTGCATTAATATTGTAAGCAGGGTAAGTGGAGCAGAGAAAAAAGTGGGCATGATGAGGAACCAAGACACGGTGACCTGCATAAAGGAGAAGAAGCTAATACAAACGTAAAGCAGCATACCCAGCAAGGGTAAGCTATGCATGGAAAAAAAGGTGAAAGAAAAAGCGGAAGCTGCGTGCATTCAGTGTCTACTGGATTAGGCATTTTGCTTATGTTATCCTATTAGGTTTTTAACGTCCCCTGGAGACAGGAGGTGTTATGAGATAGCTATTGTTATCATTTTAAATTTTGGAAGGTGGCTCAGTGACATTATATAACTTCCCCAAGGTCATCCAGGGCCCACGCTTGTACTAAAAATTCAGGTCCATCTAAAGCTCAGTCTATTTTGTCCAGATTATTAATGAAATTACTAAGAACAGACTTGGAATTTATCAGTTTGACAACTACTTCTTGCCCCAAGATAGACATGCACCCTTATCATGTGCTTGCACTCTGCCCGTGTCTACTTTTCAATGTCTGGACATGGGCAGGAAAAAGTATATTAATTTGATGACTAAGACTAGGCCGTTTCATAGGTAAGTCAGCTGTGCCTACTCAAAGACTATTTTAAGAAGAAATTTTATATTTCTACTACAAAGGTGTTATATTTATAACTTGGATCATCTCATAGATGTTGAGTTTTTCCTTGTCTTTTTAGACAGAGGTGATGTGTTCTTGCTGTTCTGCTATTCTAAAATTGCCCATATACAGGCTAGTTTAAAAGCTATTTTCTCGTTTTGACCATGAAATTTTGCTTCCTTCATTCAGCTTCCTTGGATCTAAATATGTCATGTTGATCAAATCATTTAGTGCCACAAGCTTCCAAGTAGTTGCTTTTGTACCTTTTCTCAGCAGAATATTTTTAAGTTCTTATGCTTTGTTGCCTTACAGTCACACTTTTTAATTTAACATCTCAGCCCACCCATCTCCTCATCTGTAAATGTCACTTCCGCAGCAGTTCTTTTCCCTGGAAATTTTGTAAATACGAATTCCATTCTTGGTTTTCTCTCCCTCTTATCTTCTTTTTGCAAACCATAGACCTACAATCTGTGTCTTATTGTGCTGTGCTTTTTCTAACTTGCTCTGTGCCGTATTGGCTCAGTTTTTGGCTCTGCGCTATGAGAGATGGTGTTTGGGGCCCCCTTTCTTTCTTCTTCTTCAGAGAAACAGAAGCAACTTAACTTCCTTAGCTCTGAGGCATAGACGCTTTCACGTGCTTGGGGCTTTTGATGTTCCGCTGTTTATCTGATTCGACAAATAACTGAACATTCCCAAATTTACTTGTTGCCATCTACTTCCTTTGCCAGGCAGTGTATTTCCATAGCGCTTTCAAAACCTGACAGATGTTCAGTTGCAAGCGGCACACAGAGGAGGACCAGGGATGGTGAACAGACCCTCCGCCTCCAGCTCTGTCTTCTTTGATGAGTTGGCAGCCAGAGAAAGGCTCCCGGATGCCAGCTTTCAAAGTCCCTGCGCTAGGAGCAAGGGAGCAACTGGACAAACAGATCATTTCTCTTCCTGAAGGAGCTCCGGGCATCGAGCCAGGGAGTTTAATAGTGAGCGCCATCATGTTTAATAGTTCAACCCAAGGGAAGTTAAAAGGAAAGGAATAAGGGAGGTGGGCGAATCGCTAGAAACTGGCTGAAAGCCCGTCCCAACCCTGGATTCAATCTTGGACCTGCCAGCAAAAGGCAAAAAAGTCCTAGCAAGGGAGTGGTCACTGTGGGTTAAAGAACACTGGATCTTTTTCATAGAGTCTGTACCGTAAAGGACCTCAGATTCTCATACGTCACTTGAGAGGCAAAGGGTTTCCCTGGCCCTTCTTTCTCCCTCAACAGAAATTGAATTTTCCTCCAGTGAAGCAGATTTAACCAATTTAAGAGAAATAAATAGTCCATTTCCCACCCTAGTATTACAAAGTAAAATTCACGCTTAGTATTATACAAATACATTTGTGAGCGTTCAGTACAATGCCTAAAATCAAGTAATCAATCGATTATTTTTATTATTCTTAATTAATTGGCTGCAGTGAGCACAAGTCCCTTGAAAAATTAAGATAAAAATGCTCCTTATAAAGTTACGATGAGAACTCAAAGATTAGAAACACCTATAAAGGTGACAAATAAAAGGTACTCAATAAACTGGAGCTACTCTTAACATGTACTATATTTCTTTCATTATATTTTTTATTTAGGAGCTAATAAAGTTCTGGAAGAAAATTCCACTAGAAAAAAGAAAAAAAAAAGTCCCAGCAATAAGAAACTTCAGCTGTACTTTGAGCTTTACTCCTCATTTCCAGCCTCACTATCTCACATCCTGATTCTCCAAACAAAATCATCAAAATATCTCCAACTGTGGAAACTATTCCCTAGGTTTTCAATAGTGAGAGATAAAGGTCCCAGGGAACATCAACCTTTAGGAGTATAAATTAAAGGAGAACCAACAATAACAAAGTAAAAAATAAGGAAAAGAGATCAACAGTTTAAGAACAGAGGTAAGAAGGAACCCAAAAGAAAGCATTGTAACAACGCCAAATTCTGCACTGTTGCAAGATCAAGTAGGAGTTGGGGTTTCTGCATGCAAGGTGCTCTGTGGATGAAACTACAGCATTTTTCTTGCCTTTGCTGAGATGAATGAGGCCGTGTAAAAAGAGCGCAAGTGTCCTCAAACGTACTGTATCTGCCCATGTCAATTTTCAAACTAATTTGCACAGCTCAACTTTGTAAAGAAAAGAAATAAAATACTTCTTAAATTATCCCATGCATGACATATCAAAACTTTGGTGGAGGCTGACGGCTAAGCGCATGTCCTTCTCATTAGCATGTGTTGCTAACCACAGCTCCGCACGTAAACCACTGTTAGAAATCTTTAATCACTGGGAAAATTCATCTCACAACGAGTTTGTTCTCAAGAGAAAGATGCTGCCATTTGACAAATATTATGCAAAATGTGAACCAGCACAAAGTACATGACAATTAATTTTTGTTTTCAACAAATGTTGACTCTAAATTTTGTTAGATGTAGTTCATAACAGCATAGTTCTTTGAACAGAAGATAACATATTGGCACACAGGAATACATCTATTAATCATCAGGTGGTAAAGAGCATTTCAGAAGCCTGTTTGGAACATTTCATTAGCATCTAAAAGAGAAAGAAAGGTAAACTCTGAAAGCATTGTACAGTGATCCAAAATGAAATTTTTCTTAAATGTTACTTCTGAGGACAGAAGTACATATTGTTTTTCAAGATCGCCAAAAATCTTAATGTGTATATACGAAGTTGCATAAAAGTTCAAGTGACCTCCCCAAACTAGCAGTTCCCAGCTAACAGCAAGGGTGATGGTGGCAAGCCTCACCTGTATCTCCATACATAACTCCCGTCATAAGATGTGGGTTTTTACAGGTATAGGCTGAAACTACGAGGGGATGGCAGAATATTGCACTATAAATGAGCTGTTCGTAATTTTGTCAAGAATGTCAATTTTGGATTTGGACTGAAGTCTTCCCCAAATTACTTCCCCTGGTGCCCAGCTAGTTATGCCATCAATAAATGTCAATAGAGTCAAGTCAATATTTGTCATTGTTATGTTAACTGAGGACAACCGAGGAAATACTTAGTGATTTCTTAGCTGTCCAAATGGAAAGAGTTGGCCAAAAGATGCTTTCTAAGAGCACTGTATGATCTATCTTATATAATTCTCTGACAGTTCCATGATTATATCACCAAACTAAAGAGATCTCTAGGACGGGGCAATGGTGAGCACAGGGACATACAGTAAGTGCCTAACAAATGCCTGTTGGTGCTTTCGCTTTTTATTTACTAAAGGGTACCTATAACGCTGATCGTTATTAAACCTGTAAGTGTATATTCACATGCAATTGTAAGAAATAACAGAAATTCTGTATACCCTTTACCCGGTTTCCACCAATGGTAATATCTTGCAAAACTATAATACAATAACAAGGATATTGAAATTGTTATAATCTACCAGCCTAATTCAGATTTTCTTAATTTTCCTTGTACTCAATGGTGTACATATGAATATTACATTCTATACAATTCTATAACATGCATAGGTTCGTGTACCCACCACTATAGATAAGATACAGAACCGTTCCATCACCAAAAGGATCCCTTCTGTTGCTCTTCCATAATGCCACCCGCCTAACCCCCAACCCCTGCCAACACTAACCTGTCTTCCAATTCTCTAATGTTATTATCTCAAGAATGTTATACAAAGGGAATCATACAGTATATAACCTTTGGGGACCGGCTTTTTGATTCAGCATAATTCCCTTGACATTGATCCATGTTGTTGGATGCTTCACTAACACGTTCCTTTTTATCGTTCAGTAGTATTTCTCTGGGGTAAATGCCCAAGAGTGCAATTGCTGGGTCATATGGTAATTGAATGTTTACTTTTCTAAAAAAACAACCAAAATTTTCTAGAGCGGCTGTACTACTTTAAATTCCTACTAGCAATGTATGAGTGACCTAGTTTCTTTACATCCTTGTCAGAATTTGGTGTCATTAATTTAAA
Source organism: Neophocaena asiaeorientalis asiaeorientalis (assembly GCF_003031525.2). Classification (NCBI taxonomy): domain Eukaryota; kingdom Metazoa; phylum Chordata; class Mammalia; order Artiodactyla; family Phocoenidae; genus Neophocaena; species Neophocaena asiaeorientalis. The sequence goes on along the minus strand of NW_020174268.1, from coordinate 4,433,862 downwards.
AAAAATTTTTTTGACTATGGTTTTAATTTAAAACCAATGGTAATATCTTGCAAAACTATAATACAATAACAAGGATATTGAAATTGTTACAATTTGGTTTTTAATTTAACACTTACCACACAAGACATCGCATCTATAGAAAAGCTAGAACACAAACAAAACAAAGCTTCTCATAACCCCACCACTCACTGATAAGTACTCTTAGTATTAATATTCTGATGTATTTATTTCTAAAATCGATGTACGCTTTCCACGAAGCAGAATCACAAGTTTCATCACATTTGGTGAGCTTTTTCTCTCTTAAATGTATCATAAAGCCTTTTCATAGATAACAAACATAGATATACTATAGATATACCATATTGTATTGTTATATACATCGTAGTTTAAAGAAGAATTTATGTAGACTGACTCCCTTTTTAGCAACTAACTATTCAGATTTATACCCAGCAACATGTATAATAATTTCATTTTCGGGGCTTCCCTGGTGGCGCAGTGGTTGAGAGTCCGCCTGCCGATGCAGGGGACACGGGTTCGTGCCCCAGTCCGGGAAGATCCCACATGCCACGGAGAGGCTGGGCCCGTGAGCCATGGCCGCTGGGCCTGCGTGTCCGGAGCCTGTGCTCCGCAATGGGAGAGGCCACAACAGTGAGAGGCCCGCGTACCACAAAAAAAAAAAAAATTTCATTTTTGGAGCTAATAGAATTTATTTAGGCATGTAGTGATATCTCATTGTGGGTTTAATTTGCATTTCTCTAGTGTTTAATGATGTTGAATGCCTTTTCCTGTGCTTATTTGCCATCTGTATATCCCCTCTGGGGAAATGTCTGTTCATGTGTTTTGTCTATTCTCTAATTGTATTTTTGCAGTTGAGTTTTGAGAATTCTTATATATCAATATATATAAGAATACATATACATGCTCTTTTGGGTAAGCTTTGGAAGTGTTAAGGCACTAAGAATGCTAGAGTTGACTCCAATTTAGTACAGTAGATCTCATGGCTTTGAAAGAAAGAACACCAGATCATCTGGCCAAATACCTCCTCTCTCACAGGTAAGGCTGCCTATGTTCACTTTGCAGATAAACACCTGGGACCCAGCAAAGTATGTGGCATGCCCGAGTCGAGCACTGCTAGTGGATGAAGAAGTGGACTCAGTAGTGGTGGAGAAATCACCTCCCTCATTTCTTCCTGGGCCTCCGTACCACATCTGCAAAGTTAAGGTGATGCTGATGCCCTCAGTCTCCAATTTAAAATCCAAGTCTATTCAGAAGGCCACTTATTCCCAAATTCACAATGACTCTGCCCAAGCAACAAATGTCATGTTAGTGGTGGCAGAGCTGACCCGTTCTGGCCTATAGCTTTATGCCCTCCACCAGAACTGGATAAAATTACAGTTTCTAAATTGAGGAGTGTCTGTTCCACTGACCAAATAATACTTTATCAATATTTTATCTGACTCTCCTTAGAATATTATACAATGAACATGCACGACAGAGTAAAGTTCTGAGGAATTTTAAGAAGTATCGAGTGAACAGTGAAAGGGGGTCGGAAGAGACACTGGTGCCCTTCCTCAGTTAATGCTGTTCCATCTACAGACCCCAAAGGAAAAGATACCATTATTGGACACAGAATGTGAGGAGGTCTGAAGGTGTTCAAGTTCAACATCAAGCTAGGTAAGAATTCAGGGCACAGGCAGAATAAGAGGGCCCACCTCTCTTTCTTTCTCCTTCCAGTAGATCACTCAGCTCTCATAGCTAGGCAGGAACGACCAGAACAAACTTGTTTCCCAAATAACTCTGCCTGCCGTGAGGCATTAGGGACCCTAATAGTCTGCTTCAATTTTTTTTTCTACTTATTTTTAACACAGTAGAAATATTTCAGATTTATTTTCTAGTTCATTAGAGATCACAGGATTTTATCTGGGGGTCTTGACCGCTAAATCAGCACCTTCCCTTCTGTTTTAGTTTTCAGTTGCTGTGTTAACACATCACCACAAACTTAGCAGCTTGAAACAGCAAACATTTATCACCTCAGTTTCCCTAAGTTAGGAATCCGGGCACAGCTGAGTTCTCAGAAGGCTAAAATCAAGGTGACAGCCAGGCTACACTCTCTTCTGGAACTTGCACCCTATCACCTTTGCCGCATATTCTATTGATTAGAAGAGCCTCACAGATTTCACCTGTGCTCAAGGAATTATACAAGGACATGGTTCATTGGAGGTCACCTGAGGATATGTCTGCCACACCTACTGATGCTTAATTATGGGGGGGAGGGAACCTTGCTTTTTGAATATCCCCCAGAAGGAATCAAGAGTACAGAGTGCACAGATAGTAAGGTTACTTTTAAGGTAGAGCTACTCAGCTCTCTTCCAGGGTTGCAGACTTTGAAAAAGGCGATGGGCTGGACACAATCAAGAAACCAATGCAAATACTAGGGGGCTTGCTGATGACACCTGAAGTGTCTCCTCTGGGTCAGCATCAGGTAAACAAAGGGCAAGTTTTTCCACTCAGTGTTTGACTGGGGGAAAAAAATATGGTTCGGTGTCCATTTTGTAGGAGACCAAAACGGCTTCACGCAGGATTAAATAATTATGTTTCCGAACACCTCGATAAACTCTCAGGATATTTCTGCTTTATCCTCTAAGCCATTGCCTCCAATCCCAGTTCTTCTACAATGTCTTCTCTCTCCCTCAGACTGCAAAACAAAGGCAAGTCTCCTCTTCTCTCCTCTCTCAACATTCTCAGAATCTAATGATAGATTCTGACATTGGACAACAGCAATGCCACTTAATTCTTATTGCATGGAGGGGATAGAAGAATGAAAATTATGTCTTAATATGCAGTAATTGAGCCTTCTCCCTCCACCTTAAAAGGAATAAGAAACTCATGTCTTTCAATAACAATTCGTCCCCAGAAATGTCTCCATCTATGTTTCTTCATCTGGTTCAAAAACCTTTAGATTTCATTTATAAAGGTTCCAATGCCATTACTTTGGGTCACCCATTCCCACAGTTTCAACACTCTGTGTAGAGGTCCTCCAAGTGAAATCACTCAGCCTGAACATTCACAATCATTTCTGTCATTTGCAAGACCTCACCACATACATGTATTACTGATGCCACGAAAGCAACATATATGAAAAAGCTACTCCCTCCTTCCTTTAATTTGCTCTTTCTCCTGTCTTCTCAATTATTATTAAAAGCACCAGCCTCCTCCCAGTTGCTCAGACTGAAATTCTGTCATCTTCATTTCCTCCCTCTCTTTGGGGGATTTTTCCTGCCATCTCAACCTCTGCAGTGTTGTTCCCAGGTACCCCTGATTTTCCACTCTCAGTGCTCCCCCCTCAGCCCCTGCCCACCTTCCTTATCTCCTGCTATAGTGTTTATTTCTCCTTCCATCCTTCCTTCAGTTCCCTTTATTATCGACGTTACATGCTACTTCCAACATGATCTTTTAAAAAACACCTCACATCACAGCATGACCCTACTGAAAAGCAGTGAATAGCTCTCTAAACCATAGAAAAGAAAATCCAAACTCCTTGGGCAGGCATTGGAAAATTTCCAGAATAAGGTACCAACTTGTACAACTAGCGTTATCTTCTGTGGTAATCACACTCCCACGGTGTCACCCAGTCACAGGCATTCACTCACTAATCTTTAACCAGCCTTCATCTGACTTCCCCTCCCTGCCTCTTAGGCTTCTTTCTGCCTGGAAATCCCTATTTCTCTGTACATACACATCACAGTTCGTCTCATCTATTAGCAGTTAATTTGATAGCCACGTGCCTCATGAAGCTTTCCAGATTTTCTCATCTATATTCGGATTTTTGAACAGGATATCAAGCAGTGGAGTACTGCCATGCTACTCCACATTAAAGAAAATAGAATAAAAAGGAGGTACCTTGTTTTCTATGACATCAAGAAGTCTTTGACTAAATAAAGGTCATTTTTCAGAAACTTTCCTAGGAAACAATTTCTCAAAATTCATCCTTTCACCAAACATTCGTTAATTTTTAAATTATGTTCCAGGAACCTATTTAGGTGTTGAAGCAACAAAGATAGGAATTCTGACTACAAGGGTCTCAGGATCTGACAGGAAAAACAGATAGATAAGACACTATAGTACAATGGAATACCAATGATAGGTAAGTGAATCAATAAGTAGACTGGATTATTCTGTTGAGAGATGGAGGGAAAGTGATTTGAGAGAAGGCTCTACTGAAGAAATGACATTTAATTTGGGCTTGAAATGCTAAAATAGCATTTTTGAGCATTTTTTTTATACACCAAGCACTTTAAATGTGTTTCTTTCAGGTGATCCTCACAGCCACCATATGAAGTTGATATTATTCCATTTTACAGATTAGGAAAAAAAATAAAAAGGCTCAGAGAGCTTGGGTACCACAGCCCAACCCACACAGTTAATAAGTGGAATTGGGCTCAACACCCAGCTGTGGATAAATCCACAGCCCAGACATTGACCATTGCTTCAACCTGAGCTCTAGATCACAACAAACTAGACGCCAATACCCCCATTTTAGCTCCCACACAAATGTAGATGCTGAGCTTAGCACTGGAAGTTTTCTTACCAAGAAAGTACACTGAAGCGCAAGCAACAGGTGGCAACGTAAGCTTTATTGAATATTTTGTAGAGAAAATTTAGGAGAAGGCCACTCAAACACTCCTCAACTAATAGCTCAAAATTTTCTATTAGATGTTTCTATGTTCCTACATCCCTTGTCACCCAGCTGCCATCTGGTCGTTTCTCCTTCTCTCCCTTTTATGCCTAGGCTCCTTCACGAGGCTGCCTGCTCCTCTCTTCTTGCTTCTGAGATATACAGGGCAATTCCACTCATGCACATGCAAGGCCAACAGAGTGATCAATTTAAAAAAAAAAAAAAGAGCGGCACTGATCCTTATTACAATGAACTCTATCAGGAAACCTTTTGGCGCTAGAATTTGCTGCACGGGGACTTACCTCTCATGCGAAAAAGATTTTTCAGGAAATGCTTCCTCCAAAATGCAATGCTATCACCAGAAAGAGCTCTGGTAAATAAAAATTTCTCCATAGTTTTACTATACTGCAATGGCATTCATATTCTGAAATACATTAATGTGATTTTCTCTAATGCATTTATGTATATACAAACCCCTTTCAGTCAGATCCAGTGAGAAAGATAAACTGTACTAGTTTTTAGATTTTAACAGAGATCAATTTCCTATATGCATGTTAAAGAACTGAGACGGCCAAGAGGGAACACACACAGAGTTAACAGGAAGAGAGTAATTGCCAGAAGCAGCTACCCCCTGCAGGGCTGGAGGAACAAAGGGAAGATCACGGAAGCTCAGACAGGAGGCTCAGGAGCCAGGATTCAGAACTCTGAGGATGAGGAACAAATAAGGCTGGTTCTGGAAATGTGGGGAGAAACCCACACGTGGAACAAACTGCCGCAGTCCAGGTTAGAGGCCACTGCTGCGGGCACCGCCGCCAGAACAGGAAGCAAAGAGGAAGGAGTAAAGCCCTTCTCGCTTCTCCTGTCTTCCAGTCTCCTCCTAGTGCCCCTAGTGGTGAAAGAGAAAAGTGCTTTGCAGAGTCTCACCAGTACAAATCCTAGCGGAACTAGACGCCTTTGGAGCTGAGAGAGGATACCTCGACAACACGCAACCTGATATCTCTAGTTAACCTGAGCCATCTATCTGCCTGAGTGACAGAGGGAGCAGCAGGGGTGGTGGCGGAGGCTAAAGATTTCTAGAGCAGGAATTCCAATGGAAAGATGCAATTATTATTCATCTTCTACAATTTGCATGATGATTTTTGAGTTTGCAGCAAGATAAGACAGGCAATGTTGAAAGAGAAAGACAATTTTCTAAATTCTTTTACCTCATCTTAAAAGATAAGCCTAGAGGACCAAATGATTAAGTTTACCTTTACGCACAGGGTAGAAGGAGAAAATTACATAGATTGAGAGCCTAAAGCTTGCTTCTTCCAGATCAGAAGACTGCGGGAAAAAGGAGGGATACTGTAAAAGTGAAAAGATCAAAAACAAAGTGTTTCATTGCTTTGACCCCTTTTGATGTCAAACCTCAAGGGGGGGAGGCAATGGGAAACATCCCGGTAGACTGGAGGACAGCTCAAACGCTTTGTAATTGGGGGCACACTCCCTGGGTATGCCAGGGGAAGCTTTGTTCATGGCCATTATCAAATGGCACAGGTTAACGCAGCAGCAATGTGATGGGAGGTAAGTAAGAAGCTCTGATTTGAAGTGATAAATAGTCCTGGTTTCCATGAGCTCTGTAAGGTATGCAGGGAATGAAGAAGTGCCCACATGCCCCAGTTAGCAGTTATGAATGTGCTGAAAGGCTCAGTGGGTGGGCAGGAGCCTGGGGAAAGATGAAATAGGCTATAGTGTGCTAGGTCATCGAGAAAGAGACCAACAGCTAGAAGCACAAACTCAGGGTAGGCTCCAGCCCATTGCCCAGGATTGGGCAGAGAAAGTAGTTGCAAACCTGTGTGAAGAACACAGGTTTGACTACATGGATCCACATGCAGACATTTTTCAATAAATATATTGGAAAAATTTCTGGAGATGTGCAACAATTTGAAAAAGCTCTCAGACAAACCACGAAGCCTAAAAAATATAGAAAAAAAAATTAAAAGTTAGGTATGCCATCATGAATGCATAAAGTATATGTAGATATACAAATAACATTAAAAATGTGTTTATCAGCTGTTTATGTTATCAGTAAGGCTTCCGGTCAACAGTAGGCTATTAACTGAAAAAATTAAAATTAGAAAAATTTAAAAGTAAACTATTACCCTGTCCATTTGAGTTAAACGGGACAAATTTGTGTCCCCATTATAATACTAATTCATATATTGAAACATACTATTATTTCTGATACTGACTCTGAATTTTCATCAAAAAGCCATATAATGTAGAATTTAGGAGAATGGACTCTTTAGCTAGACCACCTGCCTACAAATCCTGGCTCCTTCACTTCTTAACTGGGTGGCCTTTGATAATTTGCTTAACTATGCTTCACTTTTCTCATCTTTAAAATAGAATAATAGCTATTATTCAAAGTTATGTACATAGGGTTCTCAGAAAAGTTCTTGGCACACATTAAGTATTCAGTACGTGCTATTATGATGTTAATGAGGCTTTATCAGGAGTCTTATCAGAGTTATAATCATCATCCTTCATCACCTCTAGGCAAATAGCCAGGTTGGAAGGATGGCACAGAGCATAAAAGATGACATGAAGTCAACTATGAAAGGAGACCAGCTGAAAAGCCTTCGCTAGCTCGTTAAGATTATCACCATATTCCACAAGAGAAGTTAGTTTCACTGATTCACTAACATGGCAGTACCTGATAGTCAAAAGAGGTCTTCTCCACCCAGATATAGGAGAGAACCAGCAAGAAAAGCCGGCAAGAATGCCAGGTGTTGTCCTATCTGCACTTGCCCCTTTCTCATTTCAAATCTGTAAATGACATTGTAGAGCCTTTGCACTATAGAAGTTTAGATGCTGGAATTTAGACGGTCCTGCAGAGCATTGCTATATCCTGTAATTCAGAGCAGCGGCAACAATGGCAAAGCCATGAGGATCATATCTACTACCTGGCACTGATTACTCACTTTTATCTCCTAAGGAGGAAAAAAAGCCACAGGGTAAAAGGGTGGAAATACTCCTCTCACTGCATTCTCTCTCTCAAAAGCTACTACTGAGGATAAGTTGGTAGTAAAACACCAGGAGACTTCTAAAAGGATGTGTACCCCTTGGAGCCTAAAAGGTAATATCAACTTAGAATTGAAAGGTATCGATCTAATCAGGAATAACATTGTTCGATATGCGTTCCAGTTTCTTCTGATTTCCTGCATTTTAAAAGTAATTTAAGACAAGGTTTTCTGATTGTGGCTTTTTGCAGCAATGAAGAACCATTCTTAACACACTGTTTCATTAAAAAAAAAAAAAAGCGAAGTAGAACAGCTTCTGAAGAGTTGAACCTCATTCCAAAGAATCAGGAGATAGTCGTGTAATTTAGGAAGACCCACAATCCTCACAGCTACATACTTCCATCTGCTTTAGGACTCCCAGGACTAATCTGATTCATTTCCTTAATTTCTGTTTATATCAGCCACCTAAAGAGCATCCTGATTCCCAGGTCTTTCCTCAGCTCCCAGATGTTATTTCCATAGATGTCTCAGGCAGTGAGGCAACATCATCCCTATCCCAGCACTCCGTACCCCGTTTCTTCTCTCCATACTACTTATCAACACCAGGTATACTGCAGGTTTACTTGTTTGTCTGCCCCTCCCTACTAGACCGTAAGTTCTGCGAGGGTAGGAAGTTTTGTCTTGATCACTGATATAGCCCCAATATTTAGAACAGTGTCACATAGATGGCATTTAGTTTGTTGAATAAACGTATGAATGAAGTCACCCCTTCTATAATATTGGAGATGACTAGAATTGCTCTCCCTTCTCCTTTTCTCTGGTGGACACTCTCAGAGTAGGTGGGCAGAGGAGAAGGAAAGAGGTACCAGAGAGTTGGAAGGATCACCCATTTTATTTTTCCCAAATTTAAGGTCTTTTCACCTCTAACCTCTGAGGGTCTCTGGGCTCCTTTGAGACTTGATTAAAAGGGATGATTCTAAGCAAGAAGGCCAAGGCCTGTGCATATACATGGCCATACATCAGGCTTTCCTACATTAAAACCCTAACCCTAACCCTAAAACTCCTTGGGTGAAAGCAACCTAACAAGTAAAGCCAAATATTTAAATGTAGGAAACTCATACCCAAGCGTATGAGAGAGTACTTTTATCAAGTACAATGAGAGTACTTGATAAAATCTCCATGCTGAAGCTAGAATCTGACTCTGCGTTTGAACAGACCATACAACTTCAATTCAGTTTTTCCATCTATAAAATAGACTTAGGACTCCTAACTCACAAAGACAAGAATCTGATGTGGGGCTTTAACATTCTGATTTGGGGAAATTCCATGCTGCTGGCATCTTATGTCGGAGAGTCTTTATATAGTCTATTATACCAATACCTTAATATTGTCACTTAGTGGCATTGCGGGCTTTTGATAAGGTGTGCTGGACAATGTGACCAGACTAATTTGGATGAGATACAGATTAGAGAAGAAATGTTCAGTCTTAAGAATGGAGTAACTTGAGGTATTTAATTAACATTACTGATTCATTTCCGATTCTGAAAGCAAAAAATAATCTGCTCACCAGCAGTCCAGGAGGATACTCAAAGGAGCAACAGTGGATATTAGTATAAGAGTTTCAGGTAGGTGCAAGCAAGGCTGTCCTGAGAAGCTTCAGATTTCCTTTCCTGAGCATGAGGATTTTCCCATTCTAACCCAACAGGTTAAAAAAGTAAAGGGAGAGTGGACATTTATAGAAAGCAGTGCTTCCCTCCTACTAATGCTTTTTTCTTGCAGAGAGCTTAATTAGCATAACTCTGACCCTCTTCACTCTTATAATTTTCTAAGGTCGGTTAAGTGGAGTGACTTTTCTAATTGACACATTTGGGGAAAAGAGTTGGGGAAGCTTACCTAATACTTTTTCCTCTTAGGAGAGAGCCTACCCACACAGAATCACTCTGTAAGTTAAGCAGAGGCTAATTCTTGCCAAACTAGGCCTGAGCTGGTCCAGCTCTGCCTGTAACAGTAAGAGTAAAGCTAGCTGATCCTGAGGTTTAATTCAGGTCCACTGCCTCTTATAGTAAGATACATTTGCCAATCCAACTCCATCCTTACCTGTTTCTCACATGGTTCAGAACCCAAGCACAGAAGATTTATTTATCGTGGCCCCAACACCTTATGTTCTCTTTTATTCATTCCATTTTCTAGTCAGTCTGACCTATTAACTGTTCTCCACACTGCCACAAAATGTCTTGTTTTCATGTCTTTGCTCCCATTGTTTTTTCTGCCAAAAGGAAATATTCTTTTGCTTAGTCACTGCATCTTCAGAAATTGTGTTCATACTTCAAGACCAATGCAAATACTTCCTTTTTCAAGATAAGCTATATGCCCTCAGAGACATTGTCTTCTTTGTTTCCTCTCTATCTCTAGTGCCTGGCATAGTACCTGGCACTTATATATATATTTTTTACATCTTTATTGGAGTATAATTGCTTTACAATGGTGTGTTAGTTTCTGCTTTATAACAAAGTGAATCAGTTATACATACACATATGTTCCCATATCTCTGCCCTCTTGCGTCTCCCTCCCTCCCATCCTCCCTACTGGGCATATACCCTGAGAAAACTGTAATTCAAAAAGAGTCATGTACCAAAATGTTCATTGCAGCACTATTTACAATAGCCAGGAGATGGAAACAACCTAAATGTCCATCATCGGATGAATGGATAAAGAAGATGTGGCACATATATACAATGGAATATTACTCAGCCATAAAAAGAAATGAAATTGAGCTATTTGTAATGAGGTGGATGGACCTAGAGTCTGTCATACAGAGTGAAGTAAGTCAAAAAGAGAAAGACAAATACTGTATGCTAACACATATATATGGAATTTAAGAAAAAAACAATGTCATGAAGAACCTAGGGGTAAGACGGGAATAAAGACACAGACCTACTGGAGAATGGACCTGGCACTTATTAGATTGCTAAATATATTAAGAATTGTTGGAATAAAATGAGGCAGGCATTGGGAAACAGATTCCCTCCTGCTTAAAAAAGATTCAGGCATTAGTTCCAAAATAATTCATATTCTTGCCTTCAAGAAAATTGGTCTAAGGGATAAATATATATAAACAAATAGCAAAAATCCACCCCCTTCTCTTTTAAAGTATGATTTTTTATATATGTTCTTCATATCCTCAAATAAACCCTAAGCTCCTTAAATAAGGGCAGAATTCAGAATGCATCATATATTGTAGAAAATGTGTATCTGTTGAATGAATAACTGAATGCATAAATTGTTTTTAAAAGAAAAGAAAAAAAGGGGCATTCCAAAACTCTGAGGTTTCATTAAGCTGCTACCTCAGCTAATGCTGTAGCCGACATGAGCGACTCCCTTCTGTACACACCACCCCAAGTCAGCAACAGATTCAGTCCTAAAATTCCCAGTGAGGTCAAATAGTGAAAAGGTGAATCTAAGTCACTTTCTAACTTATCTGATATGCACTTCAGTAAAAGTCGTGGCCATTTATGATGGGAGACTAACATATGCTACTGGATTCTGTCAGTCCTAACCTCGTATTCAGAGTTTAGTTGCCTCCCAGCCTCTTTAGTTCATACGCTGTATGATTTTCTGTTAGCAAGGCTGTATCCTCTGCCTTTAAGTGTGAGATGACTTGCGAGGGGCTGTGTATGGCTGGGCACCAGTGGTGATACACATAATGATGATGAAATGCATGTCTCATTATTCCTCTTCCTATACCTTATGAAAGAAAAAGTGTCTTGAAGAATTAAAATATAAGCATCTGGAATTTTATGAGACAGCACACAGGATATCGGGAATGTATACATGCTTTCGATGTGTTCTTTGAAAGTGCTAATCCTCAGACCCATCCTCTTAGCCAAGCACTGGCCAGTATAGAACTGAATTTGACTAAATTTTATTTACAACTCTGGATATATATTTTAGACCAAATTGTAGCTAACGTACCTCATCTTATTGTTCTTCTTTTCAAATTATTTTGAGTCAAAATAGGACAACGATGGCCATTATCACCACTTCTAATCCATACTGCACTGGTTGTCCTATCCAATACAGTAAGGTACTTCATTCTTTAATTTAGGCATGCAGTCCTAAATGTTTAAGCTGAAAAAAAAATAGTTTTCTAGAAGTACAATTGAGTACCTTCATAATTTTGGATAGGCAATAATTTCTTAAACAGGATAAAAAATAAATAAAAGCAAATATTAACGATTAAGCTTCACTGAAATTAAGAACTGTTTATCAAAAGGCACTATAAAGAGTAAGAGAGCAATACACAAATTGAGGAAAGATGTCTGCAGTATGTATGTATGTATATATATGTAAAAGAATTCATACTCTGAATATATAAAGACCTGCAAAGCATTAAGGAAAAGACAGCCAACCTGACAGAAAAAATTGATGAGATTTAAATAGAAACTTCCTCCTACAAAAAAAGCCAAAATATTCAAATGACCAACAAACATGAAAATTGTATTCCACAACATTATTTATCCATGGAACTGGAATTATAATCAAAATGATACACTATTAAACTCAGCAACATAGCTAAAATTAAACTGACAGATAATACCAAGTGCTGACAAGGAAGTGAAGTAACCTAAAACACATACATTGCTAGTGGGAATGTAAATTGGTGCAAGCACTTGGTTTGGCATTATCTACTAAAATAAAACATATGCCTAACCTAAGAGCAGGAATTCCACTCCTAGAAATACCCCCAAAATAAATAAAGGCATTTGTTCACTAAAAGACATGTACTAAAGCATTCAGAACAGTTGTATTCATAATAGCTCAAACCTGGATACAACCCTATTGCCCATCAACAGTAGAATTAATGAAAGAGTTGTGATATATTTATAGAATGAAATACCACACAAGGAAAAAGTATGAACTACTGCTACACATGACAGCATAAATAAACACACAAAAGATCACATTCATTATGATTCTATGTATATGTAGTTAAAAAAAAAGTCACAACCTACCTATGGTAATATGGGTCAGAATAATGGTTACCTTTGGGTAGTATTTACCAAGAGTGGGGGAATAGTGGGCCAAACAGATCACTGGAAAAGTTCTATTTCATGATCTGGGTGGAATTACATAGGTTTATACCTGTATAAACACCTACTGAGATGTACCCTTAAGAGTTGTGTGGTTTACCTTATCAATTTTTTTTTTTAACAAACTCTATAATGAAAAACATGTATTCTATTCTTTTTAATAGCTGAATAATATTTCACTGTATATATGTACCACATCTTCTTTATCCAGTTATCTGTCAATAAACATTTAGGTTGCTTAATGCCATTTGCAGCACTATGGATGGACCTGGAGATGATCATACTAAGTAAAGTAAGTCACACAGAGAAAGACAAACATCATATGATATCATTTATATGTGGAATCTAAAAAAAGTGATAGAAATGAACTTATTTACAAAACAGAAACAGGCTCACAGACTTAGAAAACAAACTTATGGTTACCAAAGGGCAAAGGTGGGGAGGGGAGGATAAATTGGTAGTTTGGGTTTGACATATACACACTCCCATATTTAAAGTAGATAACCAACAAGGACCTACTGTATAGCACAGAGAACTCTACTCAATATTCTGTAATAATCTAAATGGGAAAAGAATTTGCAAAAGAAAATATATGCATATGTAAAATTGAATCATTTTGCTGTACACCTGAAACTATCACAGCATTGTAAATCAACTATATGCCAGTATAAAATAAAAATTTTTAAATATAAAACAAAAAAGAAAGAAAAACAAGTAGTCTAATTTTGTATGACTCAACAGATGGCCTTGTACATTTACCTAGTGAAATCTCCCAAGTCTATAGAGTTCAGCCATGAAAAACTGAGGTAATACTGTGAAGAATTACTTGCTGGGTAAGTCACATCTCCTCTGCCCTATGGATTCCTTATAATATCAGGAAGGACTCAGTTGGTGAAGGGCAAGAGTGGTGAGCAAGATGGTCTTGGCTTGACTACACTTTAGACAGTTTTCTTCCTGACTATAACCTCTGAGCTCCCTTTTCTTAGAGGAATTACCTTTAAAAAACAAAACAAAACAAAACAAACCCTTGCATTTCTAATTTCTTCCTCTGCCTCTATTACAATATAAATCTTCTCCCAGCCTCTTGCCAGTTTTACAATCCAGGACAGTCTTTCTCAAGGACCTGGGAGCTACCCCTTTGAAGTGTCAGCATCAAGGAAGATAAAGCCCCACCTCCCAGCCTCTGAAGAGGAGGAACAGCCTAACTTTCCAAAGCAACAATCAGCAACACAGATGGCCTAATCACATTGCCTTACTTCCCTCCTAAAGTCCTCCAGGGCTTTTCCACTTGCTGACCTTTAAAAACTCAGCCACCCTTTGTTTCAGCTGAGTTGAGTTCTCTCTCTCTCTCTCTCTCCCCTGTTGCAATAGTCTGGAATAAAGTCTTACTTGCCTGTTGAATTCTGTCTGGTACAGTTTTCCTTTGACACTCTGTTCTTCTAAAGTGAGAGAGCTAAGGTAGGGCTGCAATTGCCAACTGCTAAGGGCAGTACTGATTCTAGGAACCACATATCTTCTTGACCTTTATTATCAGGGGTTAGTCCCAAAGGTTATCTCTCAGGGGATTTAGATATTACCAGTGACCCCTAACTTGAAAATATCCTTAAAATCAAGCTCATAGCAGTTAGAATTTTTTAAAAAATAGGTCTAAGTGACTATTTTTAGATGGTCATAGAATTTTTTAAAAAATTGGTCTAAGTTAAGTGACTATTTTAGATGGTCAAGAAATGTACTAATTTCTATTTCCTAATAAAAAATGGCATAACTGTGGCATGCAAACAAATCCAAAATCAGCTAATCATAATTTGAGGTCAGAGCCAAAAATCAAGGAAGCCAGAAATCAACACCATTATACATAAAAATAGTGGAGTTTGTGGGCTTTTCAACTGGATGTATGTTAAGAGATATTTCAGTTCACCAATATAAAGTGAACTGACACTTGAGAAGACAACATGCTAGAAATGTTGTGAATAAAACAACAAACTAGCTGGCCAAGTTCACTAAGAATAAAAAGGAAGAAAAGATCAAAAGCATTCTGGACTTGGTAAAATAAGAAATATGAGCTCTTAAAGAGAGAGACCTTAACGGAGACAAGTAACTAATAAAGCCAGATGGTTATTTTTATTTTCATTTTTGGTTGATAACTATAGAAATGTAAATGATTGAGAGAGAAAAAAGATCAGGTCATCCTATGAGTAAAAAGCAATCAACCAACAGATGGTACCAGCACAGATGTTTATGTTGTAAATAGTCTGATGCTTTATGTACCTGTAGAAATGTCCCCATAAGACCTCTGATCACAAAAAAAAAAAAAAAAAAAAAAAAGGAAGACCTGAGATGACAAACCCAAGAACTTCCAGGGTTAAACTCATATTTCCTGAGCAGGAAAAGGTTGTAAAACAGAGAGGCATTGTTTGAATCTTACACCAGGATATAACCTGATTTACTTTTTCTCTCCAGGATTTCGGGAATTCTTACAGGTTTATATAATTTCTTAGCCCCCTTTACTGTAAATTATATCTAGTGAACACTAAATAGAGAAGGCAGAGTTTAGCCTGAAAATCCACAGCCCCAATGCAGAGAGTTTTGAAAACAGATGACTGGAATTGAGACGTCTGAAAATAGCCATAGATTCAGACAGCATCTCCATTAAGCTCTGGAAAAAGGGGACCCTGCCTCAGGATCCACAAGTCACATGTTTCCATGATTTGGACTGCAACTCTTAAAACTTTCTAAGTCTTCTCTGGTGTTTGGAACAGATGGTCAGTCACCCTGGCAAAGGACCCCAAGCCCAAACCCATTTCTTCCCCTTAGGGCATTCCCTGACCTTCCACCCTGTATGGAAGGTTCACCAAAACCCCAAAGAGCTCTGGACTTCTGCCTGTGGGGTCATCCTGGGGCTCCATGTTCAGCCCCATTTCAGGAGCTGGGGGAGGAACCCGGCAAGCAGATCATTCCTGCTGACTGGTGAGGCATTCCTTTTGCGGGGTTGAGATTGGGGCTCCAGAATGGTACTGACACACTGATTTAAGGTATCTTAAACTGATTATAGACTGGGTTCCACAAACTCTAGGAGTAACTCTGGCTTCAGAAGGTTCAGAAGGTATTTTTTATCCTGACTTCTAATACTAAATATATAAAACACTTGGCACTAGAGGGGTGTTGTGTGTAATTACTGAAAAGAGAGAGAGAAGACAGGTGGAGGAAGAGAGAGACTGACTTCTAGTTGGTGCAAAATGACTAGTTGGTGATGTAGGCATTATAAAGCCCATTTCACAGACAGCAAGACTAAGGTTCAGAGCATAGGTTACTTGCCCTTGTTAACACAGCCACTGCCCACCTCCACCATCTCTGGGATATAAGTGGACTACTGATGGATTCCAGAAGTAAACACCAAATCAAGAACAGAATGATGCAAAAATATATTCAAATGACCAACAGACATGTCCTATGTTCTGGAACATGAAGACACCCCTGTCACCATGAGAACCCAAAGACCTATCAATACAAAGACATGGCTCGGACAGGCAACTCTGAGTAGGTCGTTTTCACAGCTGCACTTTAGCAGTGTTATTCTCTATGCATCACCTTTTCTTGTTCATATGCTAAGGACTTGCTCTGGACCAGAGTGATCTGATTACTGTTAAACCATCACATGGGGTCCCACGTGGACCATGAGTCAGCAGGCGACCCCCAAAAGAGATCACCAGTATGGCTCCAGAATATGTTTTAAACTAATTTTACCCTGGATCACTGAAAAAAATGCAAGCTTTGTATCACTCAAGATTTTTTAAACTAAAGAATCCATGTTAAATGTACATATAAATTCAAAGAAAATTACAAGGAATGAACAGGGAGAAGACAATTGCTTTTGGACAAAACTCAGAGAAATTAGCTAAATAATTATACACCTGGTTTAAACAGCACCTGAAATATAAGGAAGTCCTGAGGCTGGAGATAATTTTCCAGGAATCATATATGGATCTAGTAAAGATTACTTCTGCATAGTGGAATTAAGTTAGAAACTTATGAGAGGTAATAGCCTTTAGACGATACCTTAATCTTGAACCATTTATCCCCCAAATGGAAAGGAGAGAGAAATGCCCTGTGGGTGGCAATGACTTAGGTTAGGTGACTCCATCGCTCTCTCTCTTCCCCAATTTTACACGTTAGCAGGCACCCTATATAAAATAGAGAATTTATAAAAAAAAACCTTTCAAACACTCCTCACAGCTATTTTCTGCAGGCTGGCATCCTTTCGCCATTTCATTTTTAAGCACTAACTCCTACCCCACCCGAAAATCAATTATTCATGAATACTTGGCTAAGCAGTTGCCTGTCCCATGCACTTAGTGTCTCTTAAAGTTACTCTGTTGGCTAAGCTTTACAACAAATGCTAAAGGAACTTGTCTAGTCAGGAAACACAAGAGAAGGAAAAGACCTACAAAAACAAATCCAAAACAATTCAGAAAATGATAATAGGAACACACATATTGATAACTACCTGAAATGTAAATGGATTAAATACTCCCACCAAAAGTCACAGACTGGCTGAATGGATGCAAAAACAAGACTTGTATATATGCTGTCAACAAGAGACCCATTTCAGACCTAGGGACAAATACAGACTGAAAGTGAGGGGATGGAAAAAGATATTCCATGCAAATGGAAATCAAAAGAAAGCTGGAGTAGCAATTCTCATATAAGACAAAATAGACTTTAAAATAAAGACTATTACAAGAGACAAAGAAAGAAACTGCATAATGATCAAGGGTTCAATCCAAGAAGAAGATATAACAATTGGAAATATTTATGCACCCAACACAGGAGCACTTCAATACATAAGGCAAATGCTAACAGCCATAAAAGGGGAAATCAACAGTAACACAATCATAGTAGGGGACTTTAACACCCCACTTTCACAAATGGACAGATCATCCAAAATGAAAATAAATAAGGAAACACAAGCTTTAAATGATACATTAAACAAGATGGACTTAATTGATATTTATAGGACATTCCATGCAAAAACAACAGAATACACTTTCTTCTCAAGTGCTCATGGAACATTCGCCAGGATAGATCACATCTTGGGTCACAAATCAAGCCTTGGTAAATTTAAGAAAACTGAAATCATATCAAGTATCTTTTCCAACCACAATGCTATGAGACTAGATATCAATTACAGGGAAAAAATCTGTAAAAAATACAAACATATGGAAGCTAAACAATGCACTATAAAATAACCAAGAGATCACTGAAGAAATCAAAAAATACGTAGAAACAAATGTCAATGAAAACACAACGACCCAAAACCTATGGAATGCAGCAAAAGGAGTTCTAAGACAGAAGTTTGTAGCAATACAATCCTACCTCAAGAAACAAGAAACATCTCAAATAAATAACCTAACCTTACAGCTAAAGCAACTGGAGAAAGAACAAAAAAACCCCAGTTAGCATAAGGAAAGAAATCATAAAGATCAGGTCAGAAATAAATGAAAAAGAAAAGAAGGAAATGATAGCAAAGATCAATAAAACTAAAAGCTGCTTCTTCGAGAATACAAAATTAATAAACCATTAGCCAGACTCAACAAGAAAAAAAGGGAGAAGACTCAAATCAACAGAATTAGAAACAAAAACGGAGAAATAACAACTGACACTGCAGAAATACAAAGGATCATAAGAGATTACTAAAAGCAGCTATATGCCAAAAAAAATGGACAACCTGGAAGAAATGGACAAATTCTTAGAAAAGCAGAACCTTGCAAGACTGAAACAGGAAGGAATAGAAAATATAAACAGACGAATCACAAGCACTGAAATTGAAACTCTGATTACAAATCTTCCAACAAACAAAAGTCCAGGGCCAGATGGCTTCACAGGCGAATTCTATCAAACATTTAGAGAAGAGCTAACACCTATCCTTCTCAAACTCTTCCAAAATATAGCAGAGGGAGGAACACTCCCAAACTCATTCTACGAGGCCACCATCATCCTGATACCAAAACCACATAAAGATGTCACAGAAAAAGAAAACTCCACGCCAATATCATTGATGAACATATATGCAAAATCCGCAACAAAATACTAGCAAACAAAATCCAACAGCATATTAAAAGGATCGTACACCATGATCAAGTGGGGTTTATCCCAGGAATGCAAGGATTCTTCAATATACGCAAAACAATCAATGTGATAAACCATAAAAACAAACTGAAGGGGAAAAACCATATGATCATCTCAATAGATGCAGAGAAAGCTTTCGACAAAATTCAACACC